>NW_011889156.1:136491-137945 GCF_000151845.1 Pteropus vampyrus
CATTTTCTTCAATAAATCCATTAGAAAAGCAGCTCCTGCCCTTAGGATTTCTTTTCTTCTAGAGCATGCTGCCATTTCCTGGGCTGGCGGAGGGCGTCTGTTCACGGCGCGTGGTCCGGGAGACGGGCAAAGGCTGGGGCAGGAGAAGGCGTCCCTGTCCCGGAGGGGTGCCGGTCTGGACGACCGTTTAGACCGTCTCCAGCTTTCCCCAGGGAACGACTGGGCTTGCGGCAGCCCCCGCCCCTTCTCTCCGCAGACCATGAGCGGCGCGGGGTATCAGCTCGGAGATCGCTTCGCGCTGGTGACGTGTCACCATGACGAATGACGATGATTTGGGCTCCATGGAGGTGGCTTCTTGCCGGCCGCCGCTGTCGGGAGCACACGCCCCCACCGGGCGGATTCCCAGGGCCTCGTGCTGCTCCCTTCGGCGTCCACGTGCTTTTCTGTTCCCCTCTCCTGCTCTGGGGGGGCCCATCCCCATATCCGCCCGAGTGCCTGCTCCCCGCATTCCTTCCCAGCGTCACCCCGACGGTCCCGCTGGCCCTCCGAACTTCCCACGATCCCCGTGCGCTCTGGGTGACGTATGCGAAGCCCCCGCCCCGGCTCCGCGAGCAGCTCCCCTGAGGTCAGGAGCCCCGTCACCCCACACGCCACCTCCCCGGTCCTCCTTGCTCCCACACTCAAGGGCAGAGCCTTTTCATACTCGCCCTGCCCGGAGCCTGGCTGGGTACTGCGAAGGTGATCGTCGCCCTCTCCCCGTGTTCTGTGATTATTCATTCCATTCTGCCATGTTGAATGGAATATTTAGTAGCATCTCTGAAGAAGCCTGAAGACTGTAAATAAGCGCCGTCTTTGGTATTGAAAGCGTCTTACACAATGTGCGGTCGAGAACACATTTCTCTCAGAAGCCCAGACATCAATGCGCATCACGAGCCCCGAAGCAGGAGCTTTCCCATTTCAGCGTAATGAAGTTTGCCGTATGTTTCCAAGTCACTTGCAATTGTGCTTCTCATAATGACAATTAGAAAGGTCATCTTGTCTTGCCGGGCTCTGTCAGATGTGAAAACCAGCTCATGGCTGTCAACGTGAAATGCGTCAGGGCACTTGTTTGCAAACACAAGGGGAGGACATGATACTTCTCGTCCCGAAGAGTGGCCGTTGACACCTAATTACCACCCACGCAGGCGTATTGTTTGTCCTCAGGTGGCACACGGATGTGGAAATGGCAGCTTCTACAGCAAATTCTCCTGTGTCCTCAATGACTAAATCGTACGAGGTTATTTTCTTCCCACGAAGCATGAGGCGACGGGGTCGCTGAAACCTCAGACACAGAAATGTGACATTAAGACCTTGGTTTGTTGGTGATCTTGCTTCTGCCCTAGTTACAGAATTGACGATCTGCATTAAAGTATGGGGGCAGGATTGGGGGCGAGGAGGGGGCCACGAGTCTGGCT
>NW_011889156.1:137995-140194 GCF_000151845.1 Pteropus vampyrus
GGGGAGCCCGATGTGGGGCTGGGACACCTTGCTCCTCCAGGGGGACCTCCAGAGCTGGGACATCCCTCCCAATGCTCAACCTACAAATGAGGGTGTGGGACAAGCCTGTTCCATGTCTCTGCCGTCCTATCAGTATCGAGGTGTCTTCTTCTGTGTGTCCCCAGTTGTAGTTCAGCTAGACTACAGGCGGTTAGTGATGGTTGTTGTGCAGTTTAGTTGCGATTCTGATGTGGTCGTGGGAAGAGGCGAACACAGCGTTTTCCTCCTCCGCTCTCACAGCTGAGGGTCCCTCCAAAGTCTTTAACTCATTAACAACCGGCGACGTACTTTGCTCTCTGATTTAATTATAACCAACCTTTTAAATTCTCTTTGCATTTGCCAAAATGACGTTAAATTTTCAGTTATTTTAGCCTAATTAAAACATCTCTCTTTCCGGATTTGTTACTATGGCTGCTTTGCAATTCACGCATCCCTCGATATTATATTACCATTCCCCACGAAGGATTCCATACCGTTACCCAGGATTCGTCTTAGGTCCGTATGTCCCAATCGTATCGGCAGGACAGATGAGTTAGAATTTGGCCAATGTCTGTTTGCCCTTCACTCAACTCCATTGTTTTTTCAGAGACCGAGGAATAGTAGGGGCTGAATACCAGACTTTATTTAGGCCCTGAGAAAGTCCCTAGACACTGAAATTCCCCAGTGGGCTGAAATACTGAGACTGTGTCAACCTTTGCAGGCAAAGTAATTTCCACTTCAGATTACACAAGAATCCCTTGATGTTGAAGCTTATAAAATTCCCAGAGTTACTCAGATCAGTTTTCAAAAACATTTTAATTTATGCCACAGGAAAGAGCACATCATTTATCACAAGAATAAAACACATTTAAAAACAACAAAGAACGTCCATCAGACAACTTATGTACTAGAGCACCTGGCTTCATTTTCAGAGTTTCCCCTCAGTGCCTGGAGCCGGCTCAGGCTTTTACACACTCGTACTCAGACTGTGGACACACCGTGCCTTCTCTCTCTGCCCTTAGCCTTCTACGGCAGTAACAAAAACATGACATCCCTCAATCCTCACAAGGGAACGCTGAGATAAATTTATCGGCCCCATTCTGCAGATGCGGAAACTGAGGCTCAGCGAGCCAGGAGAGCTGTAGGTCAGACTAGAGCGTGAGGTGTGACTCGACCTGTCTGCCTCAGAGCCAAACTCCTCACTAAACGCTTGCGTTTCCCTGCTGCTACATTGCTTTCCAGTTTATTTATGATCTTTATAATATTCTAAGGGTCAGTATACTGCGATTTACATAACTAGCCCCTTATTTTCATGTGTTTAATGATCATTTCATGAATTTCTCTCTGAAGAAAAAGTGCCAGATTAGGATGCCTGGGCCTAAGGGCATAATTCTTTGTGTGGCTTGGTACATCCTGTAAATTGATTTGCAAAAGGATTATACCAGTTTCATTGATACTACCAATCCGGCTTTTCCAATAGTGGGTATTATTTCTTTAAAAAATTATTAGTATAATAACAACGATAAAATGGTATTTAATTCATTCTTCATTTTTAATGAGGTTGAACTTGCTGCTTTTTGTGCCTTTATGATTTTTTTCATTGTGCATTGCCCATGTCCTTTCCTATTTTGGGGGGGGGGTGAGACGGAAGGAATTTGATGGTTTCCTTATCTTTATATAGTATAGTCATTATCGATTTCTTCGATTCGTGTGCGTGTTGGCCAAATTAAGCCATTGGCACGATTAATAGCGGACCACGAAAAAGACTCTTTATAAACAATGGTAACATTCGAGATGACAGTTTAGGACGCGTTCTGATACTTCATAAGGCCTTGGGGTGCCGGCGACCTAACGAGGAACAGCGCGGACGGGTCTCCGAGTAGACGGTCCGTCTCCGCATTCGTCAGTACTCACTGGGCCTCGTCGGTACTCGCTGGGCCCGGCCTCCCGAACAGATGCGACATTGGGGGGGGGGCTGACTGCTGCACCTGGGACGATACTAAACCAATTTGCTTTTTACGATAAACCGTGGAAGGTGTTAGTTTGCATCTTCACCGCCATTAAAATGCAGAAGCCGGGATCGGCGCGCATCTTCACGGCCATTGTCTTACTTTTTCTGAGATTTTAATACTTCACTGTCCCCCACACTGTCCCCCGCCCCCGACACCGGTTTTAAAATTC
>NW_011889156.1:141276-149157 GCF_000151845.1 Pteropus vampyrus
CTGAAACCTCAGACACAGAAATGTGACATTAAGACCTTGGTTTGTTGGTGATCTTGCTTCTGCCCTAGTTACAGAATTGACGATCTGCATTAAAGTATGGGGGCAGGATTGGGGGCGAGGAGGGGGCCACGAGTCTGGCTCGTGGGACTTCCTACGGGCCCGTGGAGGGACCGGAGGGTGATCCTTGGGGGCCTGGAACGTGCCGCCGGCGGCAGGCGGCGCTTGGTCTGGCGTGGCCGGCAGTGCCCACCGTGGCGTCGAAATGCGCGCGTCTCTGCGCATGGACGTGCCTCCCTTCACCTCCTCCCTCTTTCCTCCACGCCGTTTGCTCCGAATGACGATTCGAGCCTTTAGAACTTGCCAGCGGTTATCAGTCCATAGGGAAGGGAGATGAGAAAGTCCGGCTTCATTGGCGTACCCGCGAGGTCGCCACGGTCTTCAACGTCCTTACCCCCGAGAACACCGGAGACGCCTCTATGGCCACGAAACATCTGACCGTTGCCATTTAATGCTGTTAGATGTCTTGACTTAGAAAAGTAACCCGTTGCTTCAGCGTATGTTCGTGGACTGCAGGCACGGCCGTGAGCGTCCCCTCTCTGGCCACCTCCGGGTGGGGGCTGAGCCGGTAGATGCGTCATTATCTGGTCACCATCCGTCTTCCGTGGTTTGTGGCCAGAGGCAAAGAATCGGTCCCTTAAGGTACTTTCGGCGCTAATGAATTTTCATTATTCTTACCATTAACGTGATTTTCTTAATTGTGAGCAATAGGAACAGAGGAATAAAGCATTTCGATGCCCCGCTGCACAGAGAGGAGACAGCCCCCCGCCCCCCGCCGCCTCACAGACGGGGCGGCGGCCGCAGAGCTGATGAGCCGAGCTCCTCGCTTCTGCCTCGCTTCCCCACTTTGTCCTAAAGCCGCTCCTGTGGGTGAGTGTCCCTGTGTCGTCTCGTGTTCTCTCCCAAGTCCTGTCTGATGCGAGAGGGACGGAGGTCTGGACCTGTCTTGATGGTCACGTGTTAGTCTGCGTGATGTCCTTTCTTCGAGGATGAGTTTTGATTGGTACACGGCACTCCGTGTGGAATCATTTTGAAGGGCCGTCGGCTTGCGCCGCGTTCCCGTGCAGCAGAAGCTCCCGGGAGAGCCGCCCCGTCTCTCATTCGGAAGCCGCGGCGGTCACTTGGCACCCACAGTGGGCATTGGGCATCTCCCGGGGGCCGGCACCAGGGGACAGAAGGATGGAGATCGGGTTTCTGGCCTTGAGAATCCTCGGTCTTGGGGTCGAATGCTAACTCGGTAACAGAGAAATCGCGTGTCATCGGTGGCCCGAAGCATGTAGCACACGGCCTGGGCCTGGGGTCGCTCGGTGTAGAGTCCAGCTTCGGTCTGGACAATGGCCCGTGTGGGCCGTGGCTCAGCGTGCACGCCGGCAGCCGCTGCCCCCACCTGCGTCCCCCCGGGCTTCGCTCCTGTGCTCCGAGGCAGTGTGAGCTCCCCGCGTTCCTCTCCGCTGGGCTCCTAAGTCGGCGCCACTGCCGAGACCGCCAGGCGACGCTTCTGTGCGTGCCCCATGCTCTGAAGGCCCGTCCATGTGGCCCCCTGGGCGTGGGCGAGCCCGCAAGTGTGGCCGAGTCTCCCGAACGGGGAATGTCACCTCCTGTTGTACTGGCTGGTCATTGTCACGGCTCCCGCCTGGGGAGTGAGCAGGAATGACATTGGGCCTGCATCCTGGCTCAGGACCGCCCCTGCCCTCAGCTGCCACTGTCAGGGTCCAGGAGAGGCCGGCCTGGTTCGGAATCCGCCCTGAGCTCAGCTCCGCCCGTGGTTGGGGCCAGGCTCTCGCTCCAGGGGCCGACCCTCGATTCCCAGCCTCTTTGGTACCTGTTGGTCAGACCTGTTTGACCTTGACCCAGCACCCTGACCAACTGGGGCAGGACACGTCTGCAGTGCTGGGGCCAGCCCGGCCCTTGTGGAGCAAACGCCACCCCGTCGATGCTGGCACTGCCGGCTTCGAGCAGACGCGCGAACGCGGCTTCTCGGACTTGACATCGGGGATGCAGGGGCTCTGACCTTGCTGTCGCCCTTCGCCTCGGCCCTGGCCTGAACTCCGGCATTCGGCCAGGAAGTACCAGTTACGACACGGTCACGGCGACTTCCGTTTTAGCAGCCGGTGTCGCCCATGCCGTCCTCTTTCTAAAGAGCAGCTGTTCTGATATCACGTCGTGAACGCAGGACGTACGCGAAGTGCCTGCCGAGATTCGCTGTTCAGACGCCGCGCCCTGACGAATCCCCACTTCGTACTGACTGACTGTCACCTTACTAGATCGGCCGACGCAGCAGGCGTGTGGACGCCCCACGGCGGGTGGCCTGGACTCCCGCTTTCTCAGATGCCCTCTGCGTTCTGAGAGGGGGCCCCGCTCGTCTGCACACTGAGCGACACCCACGGGACAGCCGGCGCCGTGAGGTTCGCCCACAGGCGGGACGTCCGTTTGGGCTGTGGGGACACGAGAGGCGGCAACGAGGAAAAACAGTAGAGGTGGGAGAAACACTCAGAGCGGGAAGAGGAAATGGAGTGTGTGCATGTGCAGGAGTGTGGTGTGTGTGCAGGAGTGTGGTGCGTGTGCAGGAGTGTGGTGTGTGTGCAAGTATGTGGTGTGTGTGGTGTGTGTGCAGGTATGTGTTTGCGTGTGCAGGTATATGCATTGTGTGCAGTATGTGTGTGCAGGTGTGTAGTGTGCGTAGGTGTGTGGTGCGTGTGCAGGTGTGCGGTGTGCGTGCAGATGTGTGTGGTGTGTGTGCAGGTATGTGGTGTGTGTGTGGTGTTTGTGCAGGTGTGTGTTTGCGTGTGCAGGCGTGTATTGTGCATGTGCACGTGTGTGTACCTGTGTGCACGTGGCATGTGGGGTTGGGGAGGTGGAGCGGTTCAGAGTGGCTTTTGGGCCCTGGGCCACTGGCCCAACCCCGCACTTGGCCTCTGCGCTGCCCGCTGCTGTGCCCCCCGCCTGCCCCTGTCCTAAGCAGATGCACTGAGGGGTCGCAGCAGACCCGCCGCAGAGGTCCGGCCCGCGAGGGGCGAGTGGGCTCACTCTGGTTCCCGTGGCCGGTGCCAGGCGGGACCTCGGCCGCGTGGGGGGCGGTGCCGTGAGTGTGCGGGGCCTTTGCAGCGTGGCAACCGCCTGGCTGGCACGTGCCGGTGGCCTTGTGAGGGCGGGTCCATCTGATGTCTCGGGAGTGACGGTTCTGCTGTCCTCTGCTCAGTTATGGGGCGTTTGACTCCCGCTGGCATCAGCTTTCTTTGATTCTTTACAAAAATTCGCCTTTTACTACCGAAAATGAAAGTGTGCGCCCTATGGTCCTGGTTGCGACGTCATTTCTCTCCATCTGCTTGGCAACTCTTTCTGGGGACTCCAGCTCCTTGTCTTGTTGTTATCATTCTGAAAGTCTGACGCGGGGCGGCTTGTCCCCGTCACCCTGAGGCCCCCGTCCAGGTCCCTGGCAGACGCGCGGGGCGACTCGCGGGCCGGCAGTGGGGCGCCAGAGGCGCTTTGCCCTGCAGGTGGCAGGTGCCCCACCGACCGGAAGCCGCCCCCCCGGGCCTGAAGCCGCAGGCGTCGCAGACTCGTGTTTGTTTTCCGTTTCTTCGCCCACGACTGTGCGAAATTCTGCTGTTTGGACACTCTCCGCCTCTGTGTCCCTCCTTCCATCTGTTCTTGAAAAAATAACAGCCCAACTGAGCTTTTTTTAAACCAATCCAGATGACAGCACAACCCTGACGTCGCTTTGGGAGTCAGCGGAAGAAAAGCCTCGTTAACTCACCCACCTTCTCAGCTCGTCTCCCGGCGGCTTCTGAGGTAAGATGAATTTCCGAGGCGACGTCCTCGAAATCGAAATCGATGTTGACACGTGCTCTCGGTTTCGCTATTTCCTTTTACCTTCTGGAATATTCTCCCGCTGCGTGTCATTTCCCACTGCCACGTAGAAAGACGTCTCCCAGGTGTCCCCCTGTGAGTCCGGTTTCATTCACGCAGAGATGGCCGTGCAGATGGGTGTGGGGGGGCCCTGACCACTGCCCAGGCCCACCCCACAAGTGCCCTGCACTGGTCCCCACAAGCTCTCCTGCCCTACACAAGCTTTATCTAAACATCGATTCTCATGAAAGATTTGGGGACGGGGGTGGGGAAGGCCGACCAGCCGTGGCGACTGGTTTTGCGTGTCAAGCCGGGGACGGAAAAGCGGGTTCTCACAAGGCCGCAGAGAGAAGCAGAGCCGCGTGGAGGCTGACGAACGGTCAGCGTCTGGTGTCCCAGCACCTTCCTGTGACGTCCCCCTCAGGGCCCTGTTGCATCGGCTCCGATGTGGCCGTTGGTTGATGACTCGACAACTAGAGTGGCCGCGCGTGGAATTTGGTGGCGCACTCACGTCAGGCGCCGAATCGAAAGGGCTTACGATTGTGAGGACAGCTTTGACCGAGGGTGAACCGCGTCGAGAGACAGTAAATGTCCAGCTAGCAAGGGAGACGGGTCCCACCTCACAGCAGGCCTTTCCTGCAGAGGGCCCCGCATGGGAGTGTGACCCCCAGAACAAAAAGCTGGAAGAGGGGTTCCGTGGGAGAAATGCAATCAAGAAGCCGAAACCCCCACTTCTGTGCCCAGAAGAGGGCGCTTTAAACCGTCTTAAACCGTGATGCTCGATTATGGGCCGGCTGACACTCAGACGCGAACCCCCCACGGTCTCGGCTCCCTTACCGAAAAGTTATTTTCTTCACGGCCCTCCAGCTAAAACAGGAAAACACAACGCACCCCCTTAATGACCATCCGCATCGTTCGGAGCGTCATAGCTGTGAGCGAGCTAGTCACGAAGGCTCTGGAACTGTTTCCAGCAGAATCCAGGGTGCGGAGTCACGTGTCTCCAGGGCCCGTGCAAGGCGCCGTCCGCCGTGTACACAGGAGACCAGCCCTCTGACCCCACTGGCCTTCAGACTTGTCTGACGCCGTTTATCGGTCCCGCGGAGGTGGCGTTGGGCGGTCCCCGCGCCTGGCTGTCTGGTGGCCGGAACATCGCCGTTTATCGGTCCCGCGGTGGTGGCGTTGGGCGGTCCCGCAGTGGTGGCGTTTATCGGTCCCGTGGAGGTGGCGTTGGGCAGTCCCCGCGCCCGGCTGTCTGGTGGCTGGAACATCGCCGTTTATCGGTCCCGCGGTGGCGGCGTTGGGCGGTCCTGGGTGGCTGGAACATCGCCGTTTATCGGTCCCGCGGAGGCGGCATTGGGCCGTCCCCGCGCCCGGCTGTCTGGTGACCCTGCTGCGAGCGGCTCTGCCTTCCGTTTCCCCTTGGCAGGCGCCTTCCTGGCGCTGGGACTTCCGGGGCTTCGGGTGCCAGTGTTGACCTTGAATGACCGGCCAGGTGGTTTCAACGCGGCCCTTGCGACCGGCGACCCAGCGGCCAGGCATGCGGCTTCGCTTGGTGTCCTGCAGACACAGCCTGAGGGGTCCGCGCTGCTCCCGACCACGGGGGCCGCCGGGAGGACAGCGGGCAGTCGGGGCGGCGGCGCCGTGGTGGTCAGGCAGGGCGCATGGTGCGGGGCTGGAGACTCACATTCAGCCCTCACAGCCGCCCTGCAAAGCACGGGTCATTTCCCACCTTGCTGAATGACGAGCGACCCGGGCCTCAGGACACCGGCGCGGCCAGCAGAGACGCGGCGTCCGCGCCCGGGCCTGCTGGCCGTCCCCTCTCCTTCCTGCTCTGGCCACAGTGGACACAGCGACACTTCTCTCTCCGATTTCACAGGCTCAGTGTGGCTGGACAGAGCGCGCACTGGCACAGCGACTGTTAACGGTCGGCTTTCGGGCGAACGTCTCATGCTCCCGGCTCAGGCCGCCGTATCGCCAGGGCTCGTGGTCAGGATCTGCTGCTGGGAAACGGGGTGACCTACTACCCCAGAGCCGTGAAGAGCGACCGGGTAAAGACGCGTCTTCTTTTCAGGTGGCACGCAGTGACGCTTCCTGTCATCATAAGCAATCTCCGGAATTACCCAAATCCTGTCTCATCCATTCACGGAAATGAGAGAAACGGACACGGCCGGCATCAGGCGCGGGCACCTTCCTGAGAAAATGCATCCGCGTGTCCGTTCTCCGTCCAAGCGGTTTCTGCCCTGCCCCCCGTCACTGGCCGTCTCGCTTTGTCCCTGTGCAGGTCCTCGGGCTTCACCGAGTAGAGGAGACACGATAACTAGGGGGTGTGACCGGTCGCGGCCCGTCCCCCGAGAGCACCTGTGCGTTGTCATTTCTACGCTGTTTGTCATCCACTCGACGAGGTGGCTTTGCGTGTGCGGGTGAGAAAGGCTCCAGCACTGTCCTTTCTCAGATTTGCAGCGAGGTACTGAATGGTGATGCTTTCGACGTGTCCTCGATGACGTTAGACCCGTGAAGTCGCAAGGAGAAAGACCCCTTATCCTGGCGCGAACGTCTGGCTAGCCCATACGCGTTTGTCACTGTGCCGAAGGACAGGCCTATCACGCACCGGGCGCAGCGCCCAGTGCCTGGTGGTTTGTATCGGGCGGGGTGAGGGGGAGCACAAGGGGGAGAGAGGGAGAGACAGACAGACAGACAGAGTGCACACGGGAGCAAATGCAGGACGCCCGGGAGGCTGAGCAGCCAGGGCACAGTGACAGATGCTCTGAGCCAGGCTCGGCAGGGTGACGTGGGCAGCAGGCACGCGCACGAAGGATGACAGATTTGGTTGTTGAGATTAGAAAGAGGAACCAACAGATGTTCCCTAGAGAAACAACGCTGGCCCGAGGCTCGAGCAACCTTGGTTCTTTCTTTCAACGGCATCCGTTAGCCGTCCGCTCATGGAGACCGGACGCCATTCTGGGTACAGGACGTACAGCAGTAACCACAAAGGCGTCCCCACGCCCCCCCGGCCCCGAGAGCTCACGTCCTGCGGGGAGCGGTGGTCTGGCAGCCCGGAGGGCCGGGTCCCCTCATGGTGAGCTCAGCGTGAGTGGATATGGGGCGGGTCAGACGGGAGGCCAAGGGCCAAGGCCAGGTCCCAAACAAGGAGTCTCCTGCCAAGCCAACGAACTTGAACTCTCTCTGAAGACTGTGGAGAGACAGTGGTAGCCTCCGTGGGGGTCACGTTGTGGGACTTGGGGCCCTTAGCCATGTATGGGGCAGACGGGGCAAGGCTGCAGCCACTCAGGACATGGGCCTGGAGAGATCTGAGGGTGCCCCGCCTAAGGGAGAGGCCAGTGAGGCCGTGGCAGTGGCCGTGGCAGAGGGTCAGTGGGCTCTGGCGATGCACCCCCGGGGTGGGATGAGGGGGCCTGGGCGGCTCCCGCCTTCTTTCTTTCCGCCGGTGAGGTGCAAAGGGCCGAGGGGTACGCAGAGGGATGGGGCCGGGTCTGGGGAGCTGTGCCGATGCAGGACTGGCCACCGTGCTCGTGGCTGCAGTGTGCGGTGCACGGCCGTGAGGGTCACCGAGGCCCACGATGCTGACCCCGCTGGGGCGATTCGGAGCGAACCCGGGTCGGCGACTCTGGGCCTCGTGCTCGTCCACGGAGAACCCTGGTCTGTCCCGGGGTGCCCGAGCCCAGGACCGGGAGGGCCGGTGACACCAGCTCGCGCCCCTGTCATAATACAGCTCAGGATGCCAGTGGGTCGGCCGAATGAGTGACAGCATGTGAGGGTGGCAGGGCAGCAGCTCCGGACTCGACGCCCGCGTTGGACGGGGACGAGCACTCCCTGCTCCGGGGCGGAGGCCCGTGGGGTCTGCACCCCGGTCCGATGGCGCCGCTCCGGCCGATGCCCTCCCAGAACGACAGAGCCTGTCTGTTCTCGGGCCTTTGTGTCTGACGCGAGCGCTCTTGGTGTTTGATGACGTGTCTT
>NW_011889156.1:151127-153294 GCF_000151845.1 Pteropus vampyrus
AAGGAGTTCTTACCTGGCCATTAGTCCAGTTTTCTGTATTCTACACATAACTATTTCCGTGTCCAAAACACGCGGTTATTTGTAAGTCATCGCCCTAGAAATAAACGGAACTGGATTTACTTAGCATTTAAATCAATTAGAAATGTCGACTTGGAGTGTGGGAGTCGGGAAGTCAACCAGGGGCCGATGACGGCCTGACCCCGTCTCGTCCTGGCGCCCAGGGCGTGGGAGGCGGCCGCTCCTTGCTTTCTTGTCAGAGTATTGTTTTTAATAAGTGAATCGCATAAAAAAATACGACACAGCCGTGAAGGCGAATGACCACACAGCTGTGCACATCATGGGAATGTCACGCACACAATCACAGTGGGAAAGAAAGTTCTGGAAGGGGGCGTGCCGTGCCGTGCCGGTTACTCGGTTTAACGTATCGCAAAGCGGCGTCTGTGCGTCTCACACGGTGTGTGCGGGGGAAGGCGGATCCCGCATGGGGACTGGTGCCTGGGGACCGTCCCTCCAGGCCGGCCGCGGAGCGCGACGCAGCCGGGGCCTTGCCGGCCGCAGCGAGGTTTTCTTTGGAACCGGACGACAGCCGCAGGCGTCATTTTGCCACCCACGTCCCTCGTTCCTCTCAGGGCTGCGTCACTCCTTTCGGGGCAGGAGAGCGTGGCCGAGGCGGGCAGGGCGGACGGATGCGGTTACGGGTCGGGAAGGGCGGTGGCTTCGTGCCACAGCACCCCAAGTCCATGTGAGCTGGCGAGTTCCACGTCTGGGGAATGGCCGTGACCTGTGCACCCCACTCGGCTCCGCGGAGACCTCACACGTGTGTTTGAAAGTGCTCACCTAAGCCAGGTGACAC
The DNA here is from genome assembly GCF_000151845.1 of Pteropus vampyrus. Lineage (NCBI taxonomy): Eukaryota > Metazoa > Chordata > Mammalia > Chiroptera > Pteropodidae > Pteropus > Pteropus vampyrus. Next base: position 151,981 of record NW_011889156.1, read on the forward strand.
GGGAGACGAGCTTTTCTCGGTTGCCATGGGAGTTTCTGGCTCCAGGTTCCACCTGCATCACAGGAGGAGACCCCCGGCCTCTCCTCGGAGCATTTTCTGGACTCAGGTGCTCTGCAGGGTGTGGACACGCCGGGAGTGACCACGCAGAGGCGGCCGGTGCTGGAGCATGCAGACGTCAGAAACGAGAAGTCAGATCGTGTCATTCAACAAAAGTGTTCAGTTTTGAATCGATCCCCGCCGCCCGCCACCCCGACGATCCCGCAGCAAGAGTGACTCCACTCGTCCAAGGTCACCTGGTAGTATGACTCGACTCGGTAAAGAACTGTGGCTTTGTGGTTCATTCTTTTCCCTATAAAGCCCCATCTTTTTGCTACTTTCTCAGGAAAGGAATCAATGGCTGATTCATAAAGCTTTGCAAAGAGTCACTCGCTCTTCCGCAAAAATGGAAGAAACCGTGCATGCCCAATTTATTTTGTTCATTTTAAAAGAGTTGTTCTTCAGGGTGAGAGCTGGACTTGCAGGGTGGGAGCTGGAGGGCAGGAGCTTCCACAAAGAAGCCAGTCCTCTCCTAGTGCCCGTGGTGGTTCGCAGCGATCCTCATGGCCATCCTGGTTTCATTCGTCAAAGTGTGTGTAAGTTGCAGAATTAAAAAAATAGATACATCTTCCGAGATGCAGGCAACACGGTGTGCTTCAGCTCCCGGACAGAGATTTCTTGGAGGGTGTTAGTTGGCTGCAAGTTCCCGGTGAGGCCCAGAGAACCAGACAGGTGCTTCACAGCCGGCAGTGACATCACGCAGAGAAACGCCGACCTCCCCGCACGGCTGGCCAGTGCGGGGTGCTGCTGCCCTCTGCCGGCTGGACCGCGCAGAGCCTGGCATCGGACTGTGGCCGGTCCGGAGGCGCGTGGAGAGTGGACCCCTCGCCCGCCCTGCAAGGGCTCTAAAAAACAGTTTTTGCGTTCCAGACGCAAACCGCAACTTGACCTCTTCTTAACGACGGGGCTTCTGAGATGTTTACTGATTATTAATGAGCAAGTCTCTTTGACCATGTGCATCACTGCACCTTAATCCTTAGCCTTTTCCTACTGGACGCGAAGACCAGGGGCGGCGACGTGATGACCTCTTCATTTTATGATCGAAAAAGCTGAGATCTGTGCTTGGACTCGTGGCAGCAGGAGTTAGAGGCTCGTGGCTTCGCACGGTAACGCCCTCGGTCTGGGGTGGCGCATGGCCCTGGGGGCTGCTGCGTGTCGAGTGGTCTCTCCTCTTCGTCACGGTCTTTCCTTTTCCGTCTGGGCTGTGAGCTCGCTCGG
>NW_011889156.1:153344-157696 GCF_000151845.1 Pteropus vampyrus
TGGCCCTGGGGGCTGCTGCGTGTCGAGTGGTCTCTCCTCTTCGTCACGGTCTTTCCTTTTCCGTCTGGGCTGTGAGCTCGCTCGGTGCCAGCGACGTCCCTGGCCCTTTTCAGCTCCTTCCCACTTTAATTTGTATGTTCGCGTCTGTGAGGACCGGGGTGAGGGAGGGCACTGTGCGTGTGTCGTAAGGGGGAACAGCCCGGGATCGGAGCGGCAGCCTGTGACCACGGCTCCGTGGCCTCCCGTGGCTTCCTCGGTGGCCGCTCTGACTTCGCTCCCAGTCCTGGGTTGTCCCGGGCATGTGGAGTGGCCGACGGTCGCACGCCAGTTCAGCGAGACCTCGGCCCTCGCTGAGTTCTGTGCACGCGCGTGTCACGTGTGGGCTAGTGTCACTGGTGTCATTTTGGAATTCGGCGTTTGCAAAATCTGAGGATGGTTTTAGAGTCCGTGTTATCTCGTAGGACCTTCGGTTAGGAGAAATGTATCTTTTTTGAAATGCAGTGTCTTCGAGATGGTTTAATGGCGCTTTGCCTGCTTCCCGTGGCAGGGGGGATGGGACATCTGGGGAAGGAGGGACAGAGCGGGGAGCAGCGAGACGGACAGAAACGTCGAGTTCCCTGCGGGAGGCTGGGGCGCTGCCACCCCCGAAGCCCCGGGAGCAGCTGTCCCAGCGCAACCTCATTTTGGTTATAGGTTTTTTCCTTATTTCTGTTTTCTACACTCCACTCTCCACGAAGAGGTTTCTCCTTACATAACTTTACGTAGGTTCCTTGGTTTTGCAGAACCGGCGACTTTCCGCTCCGAACTCGTCCCGCGCCCGTGGCCCTGAAGCCCGCCGTGCGCCTCGTGGGCGGGCGAGCGCGAGGGTTTGGGGAGCAGGAAGGGCCATTTTTCTCCTCACCGACTGACTTCTTGACGGGTCATGAGTGTACTTTGCGCGTGGCTCAGGGCACTGGTCCCTTCGTTGTTCTCCCGGCGGCTTTGACAAGGAGCTGCCGCTTCGTCTGTGATTCTGAAGTCGGCGTCCATGAAACGCCCTCCGTCGATGCCGTCGCCATAGGGTGAAAAATATGCTGAGACTTCGCCGTGCTCGTTTTCAGGTTCTCGGTGGATTCCCTCTTCTCCAGCGTTTAGAAGGCTCAGCTGGTGAATCTCAGGGGACGTGGGGATGGCTGGGCTCTGCCCTGCCACACGGGCCTTCTAGTCACTGTTTTTGTCACAGTGGCCTGGGTGCTTGTCGCCCTGGCTGCTGCCTGGAACTTTGCTGTGGGAATTTGGGTTAAATTCATCTCTGGCTAATGTCCTCAGGTCATTTTTGTGGCGACAGAGCCTCACCCAGCATGTTGCCGCTGGGCCAGGCAGCAAGACCTTTTCCGATAAGCTGCTGACCTGCGGGGCGCGAGGCAGGACGCCTTCTGTCGTGGGGACTGTTTCTGACAGCGTTTCGTGGCTGTCGCAATCCAGTCTCTCTCGCAGACACCTTCGGGGCTACAAAGAAGTGAACGACAATTAAAAATAATTTCTAGGCGCGTCTTGCTGCAAATGGGAATTCTGTCCTTTTGTGTCCCCGTGGGAACCTGTCTTTTGCCGTCAGCGGCTGAAGTGGACACTTCTGGGCCCAGGCAAAGGACAGGTCTCCCGGCCTCGCACTCCTGACATTGCGGGCCAGACGGCGTTGTCATAGGAGGCTGCCCAGGGCATTGCGGGGCCAGTGGTGCCCCCTCCCCAGCTTCGAGGATCAAAAGTGTCTCCAGACCTTGCCAAGGGTCCCCGGCCGCCAGAGTCAGCAAATGCAACACCAGACGCCCAGTTAGGCTGGAATTTCAGATAAGCCATCACAGTTCTTGTTGTGGTTAAGTACACGTCACATAAAATTTGCCACCGTAACCGTTTTGAGAGAACCGTGGGGACTGAAGAATAGGTTCTCCGTCGGCGTTTAGCGCACACACTTCGGGGCTCCGTCTCTGTGGATTTCCAGAAACAGGCTCCTTCTCTGTACCCCCTCCCCACGTGCCAAGCTGGCACTTTGTTCCACGGGACAGGGAGTGTGCACGTGGGATGGAAGCCGCTGACTTCAAAGCCAGGCTCCCGTCTGTGTGACCGACGCGGTCCCAGACCTGCCTGTCTGACCACATCGCAGCGGCGTCCCCCACCCACAGCTCTGCCGGCCGGTCCCGGGTGGAGACGGGTGGCTTGCAGGGTGTCCGGGCTGCGGTGGGCGGGAGTTCACAAGATCATCGAGGGCACGAAAGGCTTTCGGAGTGACGGGGCGCCGGGTTCCAGCAGGGCGGGAGGGGCTGGGGGGCATGGCCAACCGGTAGAAGCAAGGGACAGAGGGGCTCTGCGTGCGTGTGCACATGTGCGTGATGGCAGGGACTGGTCACTGACGGCCCCCCTATCGAGAAGCCTAGGCCAGCCTTCCCGGCGCTCGGGGGAGCGTCCAGTCCTCTCGGCCACTCTGGGAACGCTCTGTCCTTCATGCGCTTCCGGAGACCCCGCCCTTTGGGGAGTCCTGCTCCTCCGGCCAGTCCATATCCATTACCTTGGCCATACCTCCTTCTCGGCCCATCCTGAGATGTTGTCGCTTGGCCCTGTCCCCAGCCACCCTCCTCCCTTGATGTCCTGTGCATGTGACTTGCGCCCACTCCCTCCTGGGTCCTGTCCAGAGTGCCGTGTCTCAGCTCGGTCCCCTCCTGGGACTCCCCACCCCCCACACACACTCCCGGCCGCCTGACCGTGCTCACCAGCTGCTCTGTCCTGGCCTCGGCCTCCCATCCCCGCGTGTGCAGACCTCCGCCTGCGTGACGCCCTCCCTAGGTCACAGGGTTCCTGAGGCCGTGGGCGGGAGCGCAGGGTCCCCTGCAGCACCAGCTGGCGCCCGGCAGGGCCTCAGGCGGCATCCCGAGCTAGCACACTGGTTTCTGGGTGCGGTGAGCCCAGGCCGGCCGTCTCACCGGCCAGGAGACCCGTTTGGTCAGTATTGATTTGCAGGTTTGCAGGTGCAATTACGTGTGTAAATCCGTTTTCACTGTTCTGCCTTGGGACCCGGTTTTTGCAAATTAGATTTAAACGTGCCATCCTCCTCACTTGCCTCTCATCCTTCTAGATGCTTAGCGCATGATTTAAAATGAAAGGCATGGAAAATTGGACTCGTTTGGCTTACTCCGCTTGAAATCCGTGACAGGCTATTTTTAGTTCTCCTGGATCCCGTGCTGGAGGGAGGAGGGTGCCGGTAAGCTGGGGGCCTTGGGGTGCGTTTGGGGCGAGGGAGGGGGATGCCAGGAAGCTGGGGAGGTGCCACGTGTCACCGCACTTGGCTCTGATGTGTTGTTTTCACGTCAGCGTTGCCCTCATACAACTTTCAAGCCAAAGACAGAGTGAGGTTTGGCCTCCACGTTTGCTGTGTTATATTCTCCCCTGCGACCGGGGCCGCCTCCTCCTCACCCGCAAGAGGCGTGCGGAGAGGTATCGCGAGAATTAAGCGCCGGGTTGCACACTCGTGACAGCATCCTGCCAGCTCCGCGTGTGCGCTCACTTTCCTTAGCGTAACAAGATAGAGTGTGGATTCGTGCTTTTTATTTTTTTAACATACATTGTTTAAGAAAATAGCATTCCACTTTAAAAACTACGTAACAAAGTCTATCAAAAAGTTTGCAGAAAAGGTCGCGTATGTGTGTGTGTGTGTGCGCGCACGTGTGTGTGCGTGTTCGAGGGACGCAGAATGGATCAAAAAGTGAGAGTGTGGATTCAAGGGCACGCTCCCAGGGAAGACGAGTGTGTAGACATTTTAAGCAACTTTTAAACTCTTGTAAACGCTTCTCCAGGTCTCAGCACTTGCAATGACGTGAGCTGGAAAGCAGGAAAGCAGGGCTCGGTTCCCTGCCGCCAGCTGTCCCCTCGCTTAGTGGACACTCGCCGGCGGGCCCGGCGCGGGGCGTGGCGCCGGCCGTGGTCGCCTTATCTGCGGACCAGCTGTCCGTGCGTGTGCATTTGGTCCTCCTTGTCGCCGGACAGAGCTGATTCGTTAGGCTGTGGGCTTCGGGGCCCGGGAGGCGGGCCTGAGGGGCAGGCGTGACGTGGGACGGTGAGAATTTCTGCATCGGATGATGCTCAGGTGACCGGTGACCAGCACGGCAGGGAAACTGGAACCGGGCTCCGCGTCCTCGGCGGCGCAGGCCTCTCCGCAGAGTGGCCGTGTTCAGTGGCCCCTGCTCGTTCCTCCGTCCTCGCGGACACCGTTTCTGCGGTTTGGCAAGGCCCAGGTTCTGTGAGTTTTGCGGTGGAAGGGCCCGCCGTCCCCGTCCTCTGCGACTGCGGTGAGGTCCCTGTGTCGGCCGTAGGGTGCGGGTCGT
>NW_011889156.1:157903-160168 GCF_000151845.1 Pteropus vampyrus
TGAGCTGCGCAGGTGGGGGGCGGGGCTCCGGGCTGAGCTGCGCAGGTGGGGGGCGGGGCTCCGTTATTACCCGCAGGTGTTGAAGCAGAATGTGGTAAAAGCAAAGAATAAGGCTGGGCAGCTTTGTAATGAATTAACAAAGAAAACCACAGAAAAGGAGTCCTTTGAACCTCGTAAGGGAGGAAGCAGGTGTCAGACAAACATCTCCCAGCCACTCGCCGCTCCTCGTATAAAAAGTAAACAGATGAAATCTTTAAAGGTGTCTGCGGGAGATCACAAACAGTTTTCATGTTCCAGAAGAAGAATCTCTTCGGTTTGTTGCACTCAGACTTCACGCCTTGGTCTGTTTTCTTTTTTCATGTCTGATGGAGGTCGAACGGATTTTGACCCAGCTTACGCAGATTTTGGAACAATATAAAAATGCGCATCATAGGTTCTGTTTTGAATCCTGAATCAAAACCAGCATGAAAATTCCTGGTTGCTTCTTCTTTTTTTTTAATCTAAGTAGGAATTCAGATTTGAGAAACTGTTAGGAACGCTGCTGCCCGTCAAGATGTTTCTGGCTTCTGTGGCTGTGTTTTCATGAAAATAAAGCCAGCCCCAGGGTCTGCTTCTGACTGAAGGCACAAGTCTGAGCTAGACACGTGCTTCTGCCCTGGGAGCCCTCTAGCTCCGCGGAACCTGCTTTGCTATTGTGTTGGAAATGGTTAAACAGCTCTTTAAATAGGCGATGCCTTAGACCTTTGTCTGCTAAGTTAATGCCGTTGGCTGAAATACCGCTTCTCCTTCAGGGATGCTGAGAGGGGCGGCCTTGTTCGCTCTGCTCTGCCCTGCAGAGTGAGCAAAGGAACGGTGGATTCTGATGCTCGCAAGTCCTCTCAGCCACTGGCTGATATTTCCCTGGCCCGGTGCCCCACACGTGGGGTGCAGCTAGGACACAGGCGGCCAGTAGTGGGGTGGGGTGAGCAGAGCGTGCGGGTAGGGGGCGTCCTCTAAGGAAATGCCTCTCCTCCTTAGAAAGCAGGAAGCTCACCTGGGGCAGGAGCACGGCTCTGCGTCCGCCTTCTCCTCTCCCGTGTGGGCCCAGGCAGGTGTCCACATGTTCCTCTTGGGCTTATGTCCGAGCGCCATGCTTAGCCACAAGCACCATGCCCGGCTCCGATCCGCTGGGTTCCTGGGCAGCAGGCTGCAGCTCTCAGAGCGTGGGTATCGTCACCTACCTGCGTTCAGGTAAACGTTCGCTCTCAGCTGCTTTGGCTGGAAGACTGAAGGGAGGGCGCCTGCCTTCGGCGTTGGTGTGTGGATTTTGTTAAACACTGTGCTTAGAGCAACGGTCCCGACCTCGTTGGCGCCAGGGACCGGTGCTCCTGTGAGCATCTGACGCCTGACGACCTGGGGTGCAGCTGCGGCGGTGACGCCGGCGCTGGGGGGCGCTGGGGAGCGGCTGCAGACGCAGACGAGGCTTTGCTCGCCCGCCGCTCCCCTCCTGCCATGCGGCCCGGCTCCTAACCGGCCAAGGCCGGTGCCGGTACCGGTCTGCGCCCGGGGCTGGGCCCTGGCTTAGAGCACTCGCGTAGCTGGCAGTCAGTCAGCTGTGTTTGCTCCCTTGGCCTCCTGCTGCTTCTGGTCGTCATCCATCCTGGTCATCAGAACCGTGGGGCAGTCACACCCAGGACTCACCCTCTCCCTCCAAGCCAGCTCCGTCTGCCGTGCGCGGGCCCAGCGAACGGCCAGCGCCGCCTGGTCCGCCCCTCCCGCCGGCTGCCCGGGCGGGACCTCAGGGCTCTGATTCGCGCTCATCCGACCCGCTCCCGCTCGCGACCCTTTCGGAGTCCTGCTGCCGTGGCCCTGTAGCGTCCTCGCGCTGCCCGCTTGCGCCGTCCGCTTGCGCCGTGCGCGTGAGGGTCTCCCGCCCCGCCCAGTGGCCGGTAGAGCCGCTCAGCGTGTTGTCCGGCGTCGCTGCTCCTGCAGGTGGCTGCGGTGGGCATCTTCAAAGTCGAACCCGGCCTTGGGACAGCCCCTTCGGCTTACAGGTGAAGCCAGAGCGGCTCGCGTGGCTCACAGCGTTCTTCCACGTGGCCTCCGCGTGTCCTCGAGTGCCATCTGCCACCACGCACCGCCGCCCTGCTCCCGAGGTCCTGAGACCCTGTGTGTCCTGAATCCACTGCGTTTTCTGGACAGAAGCGAATCCAGAAGGGGAAGCGGTCAAGAGATATTATCCAGGGAAGCGTCAGGTGGAACCATAGTAAATTACTGATATTAGAC
>NW_011889156.1:161008-162335 GCF_000151845.1 Pteropus vampyrus
CCTCGCGCTGCCCGCTTGCGCCGTGCGCGTGAGGGTCTCCCGCCCCCGCCCAGTGGCCGGTAGAGCTGCTTAGCGCGTTGTCCGGCTTAGCGCGTTGTCCGGCGTCGCTGCTCCTGCAGGTGGCTGCGGTGGGCATCTTCAAACGCGAACCCGGCCTTGGGACAGCCCCTTCGGCTTACAGGTGAAGCCGGAGCGGCTCGCCATGGCTCACAGCGTTCTTCCACGTGGCCTACGCGTGTCATCAAGTGTCATCTGCCACCATGCACCGCCGCCCTGCTCCGGAGTCCTGAGACCCTGTGTGTCCTGAATCCACTGCGTTTTCTGGACAGAAGTGAATCCAGAAGGGGAAGCGGTCAAGAGATATTATCCAGGGAAGCATCAGGTGGAACCATAGTAAATTACTGATATTAGACCATTTTTGGCCTAGAAAAATGGCAATTTCCTATATTCCAGCCTGCTGTTTAGGGATTTGAAGTATCTGCAGGAGGGTCAGCTGTGTGCCCTGAGACAGGCCACTCCCCTTCCCTGCGACGCGCTGGCTCTCACCTCCTCCCCCTGCGTCGGCTCTGGCGGGCCTCTCCGTCCACCCCCAGCAGCTTTTCATCTGCGTCTTTTTCGTCCTTTAAGTTTTGGGCGCCTCCTCCTTGAAGCCGTCCGTGGCTTCCAGGAGTGAGGAATGCACTTGCACTGGATGGTTCTTCTCACTTTTGAAGCGGCTAATGTCAGGCGTCGAGGACGACGTTGGTCTTGTCCAGGACGCAGCCTCCGTGGTTTGACGGCACCGACCAGCGTAGGGGTGCCCAGCAAACCCTTGTTCAATGACTGGATGACTAAATGAATGAGTGAATGAGTGAATTAACTTGTAGACACCCCAGCCTCGCCGTCTGTCCCCTCCCACCTCTCTCCCTGCCTTTCCAGCCACCGGGACGCTGACTCACGTGTTCAGCAGTCTCGGTGACCAGCGTGTAGGTGGCCTTCTTGCTGGGCTCATCCATTGCTCACTCAAGCTGCAGGAGGCCTGGCCTCAACGTGTTCGAGCTGCTGAGGTAGAGTCACTGCAGCAGAGAGGAGGAAAGGCACTCTGGGGTCCATAACCTCCCCCCGCCCCCCAGCAGGAGGGGGAGTAGCAGACGAGAGATGGAACTGGCCGGGGTCTCCCTCCGGTGACAGACCCGTCCTCCCTACCAGGCCCGAGGGTGGCGGCCGCACGATCGCGTCACGACCACAGTGCTTTCCGAGAGGATCACCATCTTAACAAAGAAACCGTTGTTAGCACCTGGCGGTTTGCGGAGCTCGTTCTCTGTCCAGCCCTCTGCGACCTGCTTCC
>NW_011889156.1:162795-164804 GCF_000151845.1 Pteropus vampyrus
AGCGGTCAAGAGATATTATCCAGGGAAGCGTCAGGTGGAACCATAGTAAATTACTGATATTAGACCATTTTTGGCCTAGAAAAATGGCAATTTCTTATATTCCAGACTGCCGTTTAGGGGTTTGAAGTATCTGCAGGAGGGTCAGCTGTGTGGCCTGAGACAGGCCGCTCCCCTTCCCTGCGACACGCTGGCTCTCACCTCCTCCCCCTGCGTGGGCTCTGGCGGGCCTCTCCGTCCACCCCCCGCAGCTTTTCATCTGCGTCTTTTTCGTCCTTTAAGTTTTGGGCGCCTCCTCCTTGAAGCCTTCCGTGGCTTCCAGGAGTGAGGAATGCGCTTGCACTGGATGGTCCTTCTCGCTTTCGAAGCGGCTAATGTCAGGCGTCGAGGACGATGTCGGTCTTGTCCAGGATGCAGCCTCCGTGGTTTGATGGCACTGACCAGCGTAGGGGTGCCCAGCAAACCCTTGTTCAACGACTGGATGACTAAATGAATGAGTGAATGAGTGAATTAACTTGTAGACACCCCAGCCTCGCCGTCTGTCCCCTCCCGCCTCTCTCCCTGCCTTTCCAGCCACCGGGACGCTGACTCGCGTGTTCGGCGGTCTCGGTGACCAGCGTGTAGGTGGCCTTCTTGCTGGGCTCGTCCATTGCTCACTCAAGCTGCAGGAGGCCTGGCCCCGACGTGTTCGAGCCGCCGAGGTAGAGTCACTGCAGCAGAGAGGAGGAAAGGCACCCTGGGGTCTGTAACCTCCCCCCGCCCCCCAGCAGGAGGGGGAGTAGCAGACGAGAGACGGAACTGGCCGGGGTCTCCCTCCGGTGACAGACCCGTCCTCCCTACCAGGCCCGAGGGTGGCGGCCGCATGATCGCGTAGCAACCACAGTGCTTTCCGAGAGAATCACCATCTTAACAAAGAAACCGTTGTTAGCACCTGGCGGTTTGCGGAGCTCGTTCTCTGTCCAGCCCTCTGCGTCCTGCTTCCTTCTCCGATCCAGCGGCGGGAGCCTCCGTCTGATGCTGAGACCCCGAGCTCCCCGACGATGGGTCCGCGCCCTGCTTGCTTTGTGTTCCTAGTGGCTGGGACGCTCGCTGTGTGGCATGTGGCAGACGTTCAGTGAAGTCGTGTTTCATGCATGAATAGATGGATGAATAGCAATCGTATCTCCAAACTTTATTGTCAGCTATCAGATTCAAAGAGTTAAGGCGGCTTTGGGAGACAGACTGCCAAAGACACCCATTGTCTGGCCTTAAAATCTCCCCTTAAAAAGCTCTCCCCACTTACTTAGCTGCTGTCTGCAGAGGTCGTGGTTGGGCGTGAGACTGTGGCCCAGCCTGTTTTCCCTGATGGCCGGACCTGGCTTTAATTTTCCTTTTTCTCTGTTATTACATATCGTCCGTTTGCTGTCTTCCTCTAAGAGTCAGAAGAAATATTGGGGCATCTTGCCGATAGAAGTAGGGTACGTTTTCCTGGTTCTAGGTGGTGTCTTGTGTCTCTAACCGTCAGGCAGGGTAAACTCACCGTCGTCCCATGGCGAACTCGTGTCTGGTTCCTGGTCACCAAGCTGTCACCCTCAGGCTCTCGCAGTGGCTTTAGACTCATGGCACCTCCTGCCTGCATGACTGACGGAGAGGTCTCCCCTCTTTCGAGCATCTCCCGGTTCTGGCCCTTCCCCCCACCCCGAAGTTGAGTATAACAGCTCGCTGCAGCTCACAGGCGCGGTTCCGTGGGTCCGCTTATTTTTGTCTCCTGTGCTCGTGCATGTTTCTCGGCAGTGTTTTGTTGAGCGTGCATCGTGCTTCTGTAATCGGGAAGGAAAACAGAAGGTCATTAAATCTGTTTTGAATGCGGAAGCAGTTAGACGCCTTCTTAGCTTTAGAAAGAACTCTCAAGAACTCGTCAGTTTTATGTGAAAATTACTTTGAGATTTAGTAACCGATATATCTTTCTAAAGATGATTTGTTTCTTTAAGAAGAGTGAATGTTTAGTTTCTGATTACCTTGAGATCTCAGTG
>NW_011889156.1:165220-167395 GCF_000151845.1 Pteropus vampyrus
TGGGTCCGCGCCCTGCTTGCTTTGTGTTCCTAGTGGCTGGGACGCTCGCTGTGTGGCATGTGGCAGACGTTCAGTGAAGTCGTGTTTAATGCGTGAATAGATGGATGAATAGCAATCGTATCTCCAAACTTTATTGTCAGCTATCAGATTCAAAGAGTTAAGGCGGCTTCGGGAGACAGACTGCCAAAGACACCCATTGTCTGGCCTTAAAATCTCCGCTTAAAAAGCTCTCCCCACTTACTCAGCTGCTGTCTGCAGAGGTCGTGGTTGGACGTGAGACTGTGGCCCAGCCCGTTTTCCCTGATGGCCAGACCTGGCTTTAATTTTCCTTTTTCTCTGTTATTACATATTGTCCGTTTGCTGTCTTCCTCTAAGAGTCAAAAGAAATATTCGGGCATCTTGCCGATAGAAATGGGGTACGTTTTTACTGGTTCTAGGTGGTATCTTGTGTCTCTAACCGTCATGCAGGGTAAACTCACCATCGTCCCATGGTGAACTCGTGTCTGGTTCCTGGTCACCAAGCTGTCACCCTCAGGCTCTCGCAGTGGCTTTAGACTCACGGCATCTCCTGCCTGCATGACTGACGGAGAAGTCTCCCCTCTTTCGAGCATCTCCCGGTTCTGGCCCTTCCCCAAACCCCGAAGTTGAGTATAACAGCTCGCTGCAGCTCACGGGTGCGGTTCCGTGGGTCCGCTTATTTTTGTCTCCTGTGCTCGTGCATGTTTCTCGGTGGTGTTTTGTTGAGCGTGCATCGTGCTTCTGTAATTGGGAAGGAAAACAGAAAGTCATTAAATCTGTTATGAATGCGGAAGCAGTTAGACGCCTTCTTAGCTTTAGAAAGAACTCTCAAGAACTCGTCGGTTTTATGTGAAAATTACTTTGAGATTTAGTAACCGATATATCTTTCTAAAGATGATTTGTTTCTTTAAGAAGAGTGAATGTTTAGTTTCTGATTACCTTGAGATCTCAGTGCGGACAGTCTGACAAGCACGGTGGCTGGGAGAACTTAGATGGCTAATGAATGCCCAGAGGTGGCCGGCTGGATCAGCAGGGAGGGAGGAGTCGTGGTGGCTTCTGCCTGGGCCTCGCCACCTCTCAGGAGTCTGTCTGGATGGTGCTGCCTTCACTCCAGAGGTCTGTGAGGCCTGGGGGGCAGGTGGCTCCCGGGGTTTGGGGAAGAAACATTCTGCAGAATCACACAGACCTCCTGCGTAAGCAGCGCAGGGCTGCACGCAGAGGCCGCACAGAAGGCGGGGCGGTGTCCCACGCTGCAGGGCCTGCGGTCCCGGGGAAGCAGCTGGGGAGGGGATGTGGCCGCGTGTGCCCGGGAGACCAAGCACGGTGGGCGCCCTCACCCCAGCCTCCCGGAGCTGTCAGTCACAGCCAAAGCAGGCACTGAGTTTCCCTCTTCGGGCTGCTTTCATTGTGTCCCGTAGAGTCTGGGTCATTGTGTTTTCATGTGTCTCGAGGTATCTTTTGATTTCTTCCTCGATCTTGTTGTTAACCTAGTCATTGTTTAGTAGCATCCTATTTGGCATCCATTTGTTTGTGTGCGTGTGTGTGGTTTTTTCTTGTACTGATTTCTAGTTTCATACCATTGGAATTGGAGAAGACTCTTGATGTGATTTCAGTCTTCTTAAATTTATTGAGACTTTTTTTATGGCCTAACGTGTAGTCTCTTCTGGAAAATGTTCCCTGTGTGTTTGATAAGAATGTATATTCTGCTGCTTTGGGGTGAAATGCTCTAAAAATATCAATTAAGTCTATCTGGTCTAGTTTGTCCTTGAATACTGCTGGTTCCCAGTTGCTTTTCTGTCTGGAAGATCAGTCCATCGATGTCGATAGCGTGTTAAAGTCCCCACTGCGAGTGTATTATGGTCGCTCTCTGCCTGTGTGTCGGTCAATAGTCGCGTTCTTTAGTTCCTCCTGTGTTGGGTGCATCGGTGTTTACGAGGGTTATATCTTCTTGGAGCGATCCCTTCATCATTACGAAGTGTCTTCTTTTGGTCTCTAATTGCCTTTGTTTGACCGTCAGTTTTGTCTGCTGTGGTTTTGTTCCCGTTTTCGTGAAGTATCTTTTCCCAGCCCTTTCCTCGCAGTCTGTGCGTGTCTTTCGATCTGACGCGAGTCTCTGGTAGGCAGCGCGTCTTGTTTTCTTTTGCCAAGAATTATAAC
>NW_011889156.1:167445-169630 GCF_000151845.1 Pteropus vampyrus
CCCAGCCCTTTCCTCGCAGTCTGTGCGTGTCTTTCGATCTGACGCGAGTCTCTGGTAGGCAGCGCGTCTTGTTTTCTTTTGCCAAGAATTATAACCCCCTGTTTTTCTTTTTCCTCCACAATTTAATTATTTTTAAAAATGACGGTTGACATTCAGTGTCCTTTTATCTTAGTTTTAGATGTACAATGTAGGAGTTAGACATGTATAAAATCTGTGCAATAATCCCCACGATGAGTCTGGTACCCAGCTGGCACTATACATAGTTATTACAGTATTACTGACTGTATTCTCTAAGGTAGACTTTACGTTGCCATGGTTACTTTGGCATTACCACTTTGTATTTCTTAATCCCTTCACCTTTTTCATCTGGACCCCTAAGCTCCTGCCCCCACCCGCCACTCTTCTCTGGCACCCATCAGTTGGTTCTCTGGTATCTATGAGTCTGTTTCTGTTTCGTTCATTTATTTTGTTCTTTAGATCCAACATAGACTAAGTGAGCTCATATGTCATATTTGTCTTTCTCAGTCCGACTTATTGCATTTAGCATAATACTCTCTAGATCCACTCATGTTGTCACAAATGGTGAGATTTCGTTCTTTTCTATGGCCAAATAATGGGATATTATTTGGCCATTGTGTATCTGTCCCACGTCATCTTTATCCAGCAGTTTCCCCATTTCCACTGAGGCTGCTTTGATGTCTTGGCTGTTATAGATGGCGCTGCAGTGACCATTAGGGTGCATCTATCTTTTTGCATTAGTGTTTTGGATGTCTTTGGATAAATACCTAGAAGTAGAATTGCCAGGGCATAAGCTGGTTCTATTTTCAATTGTTTAAGGAACCTCCAAACTATTTTCCATAGTGGCTGCAGCAATTTACATTTCCAGCCACGGTGCCCGAGGGTTCCCTTTTCTCTGCCTCCTGGCCAACACTTGTTGTTTGTTGATTTATAGATGACAGCCATTCCGACAGGAGTGAGATGATGTCTCATTCTGGTTTTAATTTGCATTTGTCTCATTGGTGACCTTGAGCATCTTTTCATATGTCTTTTGGCCATCCGTATGTCCCCTTTGGAGAAATGTCTGTTCAGGTCCTCTGCCCCTTTTTAAACTTCTTTGTTTCTCTGCTGTTCACTGGTATGTGTTCTTTATATATTTTGGGTACGAAGCCCTTATTAGATGTGTCATTTGTGACTGTCTTCTGCCAGTTGGCAGGTTGTCTTTCATTTTGTTGACCGTTTCTTCGCCGTGTGGAGCTTTTCAGTTTGTGGGAGTCCTATTTGTTTCTTTTGTTTCTTTTGTTGCCTTTGCCCATAGAGACGTATCCAGAAAGATGTCGCTAAGACTCATGCTAAAGAGTTTACGGCCTGTGTTTTATTCTAGGAATTTTGTGGTTTCGGGTCTTAAATTTAAGTCTTTAATCCACTTTGAATTTATTTTTGTATATCCTGTAAGAAGTTGGTTTAATTTTTTTTTTCATATGTCTGTCCCTTTTTCCCAGCATCTCTGGCCCCTCTGAGCATTTCTTCTTGCAGCTGTGGTTATGAGGTTGAGGTCGCAATCACGTCAGCTCAGCTGGATTGGGTGATCAAGATCGTCACTCACATGGTTGGCAGCTGATGGTGGCCGTCAGCTGAGCTCGCAGCTGGTGCCATTGACAGAGTGACTGTTTGTAGTCTCTCCAGCATGATGAGGTCAGGGTAGACTTTCTGCATGGCAGCTGGTTTCCTCAGAGCAAATGTCCCAGGACACCTGGTGGAATCTGCATGGCCTTATCTGACCCAGACTTGGAAGTTACGTGGCATTACTCCCTCTACCATCCACCAGTTACAATAAAGTCACCAAGGCCAGCCCAGATTTAAGAGGAAAAGACTTAGGGTGTCCTCTTGATTATAGGAATGTCAAAGAATTTGAATTTATGTTTTAAATGGCTACAATGTAGCAATATTATCTATTTCATAAGGTTGTTTGGGGATTTAGAACTTTGAACAGCTCTTGACCAATAACTGTTAATGATAGTGATGATGATGGTGATAATGATAATGATGAGGATGATGTTGATGGTAGTGATTAGGATGATGAGGATGATGATGGCAGTGATGGTGATGGTGATGGTGATGGTGATGGCGGTGGAGGTGATTGGGATGATGAGGGTGATGGTGATGGTGGTGATGGTGATGGTGATGG
>NW_011889156.1:170124-179108 GCF_000151845.1 Pteropus vampyrus
GATGATGATGATGATCATGATGGTGATGATGGTGATGGTGATGGTAATGATGATGATGATGATGATGGTGATGGTGATGGTAATGATGATGGTGATCATGATGGCGATGGTGGTGGAGGTGTTTGGGATGATGAGGGTGATGGTGACGGAGACCAGGAGGAGGAGGAGGGACTGCACCACCTCGGTAAAATACCTTTTATTATCACTGGCAGGTTGAATCTTGGGCGGAAGTCATCACTGGTCTCACCCAATCTGTATTTCTTATGTCATAATGGGAGAACCATGAACTAATACGGCCCACATGCGCGTTGAAGACTGATTTTCATTTTATCAGTGCTTCCTACCATTTAAAATTTGAGGAGTTATGTATTTTTCTACTACTCTTTTGTATCTTGTGTATGTCATTTTGTATCTTCCTCTTTATGGTCTGTCCTCTGAGACAGACACAAGGGATACGTACGATATTGCAAATGTGAAAACTCAAGTTGAGATAAAGTATAGCGGTTGAGATCAAGTGTAACATTGTTTTGTTCAACATTGTCTGGTCAGAACATTGATGTGTTGCTGTGGGAACTTAACCCTTGTTTACGTCAGTGAGGCCGTGGTAAAATCGGTGTCATTGTATGTCATTTTGCTTAAAGCCTTGTAACCTGTTGATGATGTTAAGTAAGGACTCACTGTGTTTTTCAAAGGCCGCCAGACTTCGTGGTAGAATCAGTCATCTGACTTTGCTTGAGTAGTCTCCGTGTCAGCCACAGTGCGTGGAAATGCCAGCTCTGGCTCCAACAAAAGTAGGGTGGGCGTCCAGGTTCTTTCTGCCTCTCTTTTCAGCCATTTCCATGCATATTGCATCAGCTCTGCCTGGGGGCTGGGTCCATTAGGGTCACAAAATAGATACAGCGGTTTCTTTGTTCATTGCTATTGGGAGAGAAAGTAAAAATGTTCCCCTACCTATCACCACCCCAGCGTGGACCACAGCAGATGGTCCGATTGAGTTTAGATCAGCTATCTGGGTCATAAGTCAACTGCTTTCATCTAATCACCTGCCCCAGGAGCTAGGGCGTTACCATCCGCTGTGTCCCCAAAAGACAGAGAGTTGATTACTTGAACATCGCCTGAGTTCTCTGAGGAAAGATGAAAGGTGGAAGGGACGTTGGCTCTGCAAACGGTGTCGTCCACTGCAGCAAACTAGACAGTCGCTCGGTCTGAAACCACGTTTCCTCTCGTACTATCAGGCGGCATTTGGGGAAGAAGGCTAAAATGTGCAAAAGTCTGTCCCGTGGAGAACTGTGTTAATTTTTCTTGCTTGGAAAATAGAGGACAAAGGAATGTAATTTAAATGTTTCTAATATCAACATTTTTTTTGAACTGGAAATTACATCATTGTTGCCCAAGTAATGAAATGATTTTAGAAACATGAAAACTATTTATATTTAAGCATTTTGCAGTTGAAAGTTTATCACTATTGGACATTCATATATTGGTTTAATACTCTGCTCCCTCATGGTTCTGTAAAAAAACCCAAATGGGTTACCTTCGAAGTTTCTAAAGATTAAGGTAAAATGTTAATGTCCTGTGAGTGAAAATATCAGCAGGACAGAGTTCATATGAATAAGTCAGGACAGGGTTTGGTGACGACAGCTGAAGTTGTAGTGTCTGTGTTAGAATTCAGTCCTTCCATTCCCGGAGCGACTAGAAGCTGGCCTCCAAGCTGCCCGCTGTCACTCCCCGTGAACAGCACCCACCCCTCGGTTCCGTGAGGGTCCAGCCACAGCCAGACGGCCTCTGAGGCCCCGTTTTACCTCCAGCTGTGAGGACGGACAGAAGTGATGAATCTCCGTTCTCTATTCAAGGACTTTCTCCCACACACTGAAATCGCATCCTCAGATTGCTTTGAGACTGTAGTGCTTCCTGAATGTGTGGTTTGATTTCCCGTGCTGATATTCGAAAATTCTTAGCTAATCTCTCTCCCAGTATTGTTTCCATCTCATTCTTTATCCCGCTGAGCTCATCATTTGTAGACACAGGCTTTAAAATGATGATGATTAATATGTTCACGAAGATAGAAGACGTGATGGGTAATTTCAGCAGGGAACTGAAATATGTAAAACAAAATCAAATAAAAATTATAAAACTGAAAAATAACATTTAGAACACAATACATGAATAGAATAGCAGATTAGACACAGTAGCGGGAAGGATTATTAAATGGGAGATAGGGGCATAGGAAATATCCAGCCCGAAGCCGAATAGATGGATGAAAAATGCATATTTTCATTTAAGATCCCAGATTTCCGGCTTTCCATGAAGAAAATCAAGATTGTTTGTGCCGTGGAGCCCGCGTCATTCAGGGCTTTGCCGGCCTGAGCCGCGGAGGTGCTTTCTGTAGAGGGTTCACCTTTCCCAGCACCCAGAGTCCGCTCCTCTCTACTGCCCTCTGCCCTGGGGCTGAGTGTCTGTCGCTGTGGTTTAATTGCCCCTGCACTGCCTCGCTCACTCGCGTTCCCTGGGTGACTGCGTGTTGGTTGGGGGCGACAGTGGGGTTGGTGCGGTCGAGGCAGAGGAGACGGCACATGACAAAGTACTTAGCCAGGCAGAGGTGGCCGTCTGGGGATTCAGGGGAAGTCAGCGTGGCTGGAGCAGACACATGAGCAGGAGCTGTTTTGTGTGGAGACACCGTGTCTGGAAAAACGCGCAGGATCTCGGATGTCTTTGCAGACCGAGCGGCGAAGAAGGCCTGATACCTTTTCACTGCTCCTTGGTGTACAGATCTGGTCCCTCTGAACCTTCTGGTCGTGGTCATTCGGTGCAACGAAGTGGACAGCTGTAAAGTGACTAGCCGACTTCAAGCCAGCGGACAAGCTGTTGAGGTGACATGGTGAAACCTCCCTGAATTGATTTTCGTCTTGGAAACTTCTTGTCATTCGCTGATAAACACTGAGGGGCAGGCCTGGATGTCGCCGCCAGGATGGCGTGGCCTGACCCGTGACGTTTGTGGCATGGGACGCCAAGCCAGCGACTGTGAGGTGCGTCCTTCACGCGGCTGACAGATTTGTAACCCAGGGCTTCGCGTTTCTGGAAAACAAACTGTCACCCTCCCCTCGTCCCACTGAGTCTGCACCTGCCGGCCTTGGGGGCAGCCAGGGCAGGAGCTTCCTGTCCCCACCAGCCGGCCGTCACAACTTCCTGCCGTGCAGGCCGGGCGGCTGGGACAGGGCTGGAGCTCTAGGGCACTCTGCCCAGGTCACCCCAAGAACCAGGGCGAAACGCTGGTGTTTCAAACCAGCAGCTCCAGGAGCCTCACAGCCGCAGAGTTTACAAAAAACATTTAGAAATCCAAACGCGATTTGAATCTAAAACAAGCACTGACGAGAGCCAGCACTCGACGCCCGGGTCGTCCCTCTTCTCCGCGTGTGGTTCCGTGTTTCCGGGCGGCGGGCAGCTGGCCCAGCGCGCCCCCTTAAACGGGACCCCCAACCGTGTCCCGCTCTCGTGTGCTTGCAGAGAAGGGTCTCACGGTTGGACGTCACCCTCTCCAGAATCAGATCCCTCGTTTTAAATGGAGACGTTTATTTATGTGCGCACGGACGCTGTGCGATCATCTGCAGACAAGTTCCTCCCCGGACGATTCTGACAGTTTGGCCTCGTGCGGCTCTGATACTCGGGTGAAGGGAGCAGGGAGGGGAGCCGTCCGAACCCCCTGGCATGGTCACGTGACGTGAAACAGAGCTGGAAGCCACGGGCCCATTAACATGCGCATTATTGGGCAGTTTCTTTTATCAGTTTTTTTTTGGGGGGGGCGGGGTTCTGTGAATTGGTTCTTCTTGGAGCTTGTCAGCACCTCTGTAACCAGCATGCAGGTACTTGAAGGGAATTCAGGGCTCTCTCTGACCTCCAAATAGTTCAGATGCTTTCCTTACCACTTACGACATCTGGATGCTTTTAAAAGAAACACCCACGTCTCGGGCCGCAGCCCTGGAATGCGGATCCTGGATGGATCCTGGCATTGTGGGGAGTGATAACGATGGACCTTTACTGTCTTAATTTGTGCGTCTGCTCATTGGCATTTGCTCAAGGACTGTAAAATTCAGCGTTTACGTGGAAAGACACACTTATAAAATCTATTTCAAATGGGGGTGAAAGGTATTCTTTGTGGCACGGACTGGAGTCTGAGGTAAATATTCTTGATGTGGGTAATAAAAAAAAAAAAACCAACAACAACCCTATGGCATTCCTGGAATGTATTTGCCAAGCAAATGCTTTGGAAAACGGCCCAAAGGAGCCTCTTTAAGACTGTGGTTTTAATACCGCGCTAAGTAAAAGCTTTAACGCCCCAGTGCAGGTCACGGGTGGCGGCCGAAGCGTCTGGCTGACCTCCAGCCACGGGGGAGGGGAAGAAACGTGCCCACGGACCGCACGTCGCGGGGCTCCAGCCGCGTCTTTGGCTGCGAGCACCGGGGGCACGTGTGCAGCTCAGGGGCGAACGTGGGTTTTAACACTGAGCTCCCGTTGTGGCTCCGCTGCTCCCAAATGCAGATACGTGAGGACCGTAGGGGAGACCGCTCTGTTACGCAGCCTGTGGCTTTGTCGGGTGGCCCGCAGCATCTTTGTGGGACGGCCGTGAGAGCGAGAGCGCAGGGCAGGGCGTCCGGCATGCGGGCCCTTCCCCGCGGGGACCCCGAGCAGGGCGAGGGCTGCTGGTGGCTTTGAAGCACGGCGCCGGCCGGCGTGGGTCCCGCGGAGGCCCGGCCAGCAGGCCCACGCCGGCCTCCTGGGTAGTTTTTACATCATCTGGAGGTTGTCGTGCCGCCGGCCGACACCGTTCCAGGCGTCACACCACCCCTCCCGTTAGGACCGCTCGTGACGGTGACAGCGTTTTAAAAGTCAGCTAGTGACGTATTCTCGACCCGGTGGCTTAGCCCAGCCTGTCGCCATCCGCTCGAATCCGTGGCGGCCCCGTGGGCCTCCGCGGGGGAAGCGGCCGTGGCCGCGGTGACCGCCCGACCGCGTGACGTGACCGCACCGTTTCCCGTCCCGAGCGCGCCTCCTCCGCGGATGAAAGCGAGTCGTAGGTCGTCTGTTGTGCCAGTGCGGCCCGGTGAGACCGTGTTCCCGGGTCCCAGGCACGGCGGCTTTTACCATGTAGTACGTTCCCTGCCCTCTGACGATGAGCTCCAGTTTTAGAATTTAAATGCTGGTATTTTCCAAATTCTTATTTGCGGGAACAAGCACTAAGCAAAACGCCCGTGGGTCGCTGGCCGTGACCGTTTTTCCGCAGAGTGTGAGGCTCTGGCCAGCAACCGAGGCATTTTGGGACCTGAGTGTCAACTTTTGTAGATCACGATTGTAGAGAGTCGTTTCAAGGGGAAAACCCTGCCCCCCAAGGGAAATCCTGCTCCTCTCTGGGCCACGCTGCCCGAGCCCGGTGAGCGGGACGGAAGTGGACAGCAGCGCTAAGTCAGAGCGGCCGGACGTCGCCGCCCAGTCGCTCAGGCTCTGGCTTTCAAGGAGGAGGCGAGTCAAGCGGGTGACGCTGGAGGCGTCGCCAGGGTCTGCGCTGCCGAGTCACGGCCGCGGGGCCGTGAGGGGCGTGTGTGTGACCGGCCGGCCCCATGGAAGGACAGGCACCGTGCAGAACGTCTTCGCGTGGCCTCCTACCTGGCCGGTCACGCTGGCGACGGCGACAGCGCAGCCAGAGAAGCAGTGCAGCTCCCTCGAGACCCGGGAGGAAGCAGAGCCTCCCTTCGCTGTCGGAATGGCTGCTGGGCACGTCCTAAGAGCTCCGGTCCCTGGGCCACCGGGCGGCAGGACACCGCGCTGCTGCCATCTGGTGGGGGACAGGTGGGTGTGTGCCCGCTGGAGCGGGGCTGGGGAGGGGACGCCCTGCTGGAGACAAGCCCTAACCCAGAGGCCAGGCAAGGCAGGAGGCCCAGGGCCCAAAGGTTCCGGGGAGACCTGGGGCCTGCGGGCGGCGAAGAGAGGGGAGCAGCGGGCAGAGCGGGGACGGAAACGGGGGCCGCCCACTGCGTGCAGCTGCTTTCCTCCTGACACGTGTGGGGACAGTTCCCCGAGGGCGGAGTGACGTGGGGGCAGGGGAAGAAAACCACGTGGTTTTACTTGCTGCCAAGACCGCCCGATGCGGGAAATCGCTGGAGAGTTCCACAGGCGCTTCGAAACGCCAAACGAACTACCGGATCGGCTCAGAGTCGCAGATCCTACAAAGTCCAGTCCGCGGCATTACGAGGACTTTGTGGTGGGCGGTATTTTAATGATCGAGTAGCGGGCATGAAGGGTTTTTCATTTTTCTGCCACATTTAGTTTAATACTGAAAACGGAAGCAAACGTTGCAGATTTCACGCCGAGAGGGGCGCGTGCCCGAGGAGCCGCCAGACGTGGTTCAGGGGATGTCCACTCGGGTCCCCAAAGCGGTGGCAGACGCGCGAGCAAGGCCCCTGTGTCCTACAGAGAAGCAGCTCACTGTCCTTCCTGTGTGACTGGCCGCGTTCCTCGGCTCCCAGCCTGTTTTAGGGACGTGGCGGACGCGAGGGTCCCTGCTCAGCGTGGCATCCCTGGCTGTGCTGGTTGACAATGACCACTCCTTCCCGTCGACCCCCGTCTGAGTCCTGGAGCCCCCCGCCCCATGAGGCCGAGCCCTTGGCAGTCAGAGCCTCAGAGGCGACTTGGTGGCGTTCCAGGGGTGGCGCCCCCAGCGCTATGTCACCCCCTGCACCTCCACACTCCCGCCCTGGGCCAGCCCCACAGAACCCGCATCCACGATTCCCCCCCAGATCCAGGGGAAAGAACTGGCCAGATGAGGGAGAGCCGCACCTTAGACCCCGGCCTGGGGCTTTCTCGTGTGACCTCCAGCAAGTCTCAGGACTCTTGGGGACTCCTTGCAAGGGAGGGGGAGGGGGAGGAGGAGGAACTGAGCAATGGTCCCCAGGCCCAGGCACTACGATGCTTAGAGAAGCCCGCGTGGCTTGCTCAGCAGCCCTGGCCGAGGCGACCGTTTGTAAGTGCTCGCGTTTGACGTCCTGGGAAGGAAGGCGAACCGGGGTCGCCGTTCCCACGCAGCGGGTCCCGGCTGTGGCCCCACACGGCGCCCCGACCCCCGCTCGCGGATCGGGCGTGAAGAGCAGCCAGGCCGGTGCTGCCGGGGCTTTGCCGACGGGCGGCCGGGGAGAGAAGCTTCCTCTCCTTTAGGACGAGCGAGCAAACAAAGCCCTGTGAGGGCCCCCTGTCCCCTTAGCTGTTCTCCGCCTGCACCAGCTCGTAGACAAGTAGAATGGATGAGGCCGGAGACCCGGGCAGAGTCGGCAGCCACGGCCCCCGCTCTCCTGCCGGGCGTCTCCGCCGTGGGACCCCGCAGCCGCCTGTCCCTTGTCCGTTTCGGCCATGAACTCATTTTATTCCCAGGATTCTAGGGGAGAGCCCTGTGGTGAAGCCATAAACCCCTCAAATAACGCCCCCCCAGGTCGCCCAGCACCAGACTGTCAAGCCACCAGGCACCGGTCTGAGCAGGAGCCTGGCAGAGACTCTGCGACCGGAAACGTGACCCCACCTCAGGTCATTGTCACGGGCCACGGAGCCTGGAGCCTGCGGCCTGGAGCTCCCTGAGTGCGTTGCCTTCTGCCCCGTGTCTTTTTAATCTTAAAAAAAATTTTTTTTTAAATATTCAGGTGTATTTTTTCCATATTTATCCATTACAGTGTGAATTACTGTTCTTAATAACTTTTTTCTTTGCTCTGTTTTGGAGATGTGGAAAATACAGCAAAGTATAGAGAATGAAAATAAAAATTCACCCTAACGCTGCCCCTCAAAATAATAATTGTTAACGTGTTAGCACTTTGCCTATTCGAGAATTTCCTCATCGTTCAATGTTCTTGTATTAGAAGCGATTTTAATGGCTAAATACGAATCGAGTATCAGACTGTGTTTTAACCATCCGCTTATTGTCGAGCGTTTATTTCCTTTTCCCCATACTCTGAATATAATTACTTTCGCATTATTAAAATATTATGTTTTTACTTAGTGTATATGATAAACATTTTTCATGCTTAAAGTCTTAATAAAGATTATTTAAATTTAAATATATCCACTTTTTGAGAGATTCCAGGAAGTAGAATTATTGGATCACAGGATATAACAATCTAAAGTTTTTGCCACATGGTCCAAAATCGCTCTCCCAGATTCACACAATCTGTACGTAATTTTAAAAGAAAAATATGCAGGGCTTATATGTCTGAGGGATAACGTAAAGCCATATTTTAAACGCTTTGATTTGGCTTTGATTTATATTTGTTTTTGCCTTCAAATGAAGATTGAGTCATCGGATTCCATTTAAGAGTGTTTTAAACTGCTGGGTTCCGTCTTCTGAGTATATGTTTTTTCTCTCTTGAAGTGTATTCTCAGCCGTATATTTTTTTTCCGCTAACACTGTATTTTTCTCCTTCGCGTATGGCTTGTGGTTTCACCGCGGTCCATCATTTTTCTCCAGATGTTCTTTTTCTTAGAGTCTCATTTATTTCGTGCACGACCGTGGCGTTACTCATCGCTCATTGTCCCAGCTTCCCTGTAATTTGTCTCCTCTGTAATCCTGCGTCTTTGGATGGCAACGTTATTACTTTTAGGATCAGTAGGATATATACGTAGGTGTGATTTCTCTGTCCTTGCCGTGAGGAGAGCATCACAGCCACGTCCCAGTAGGACCAGGCCCTCATGCGCTTCACCGGCCCCTCGTCGCGTCGTGTCCACTGTCCTCAGAAGCGTGTGTTGTCGTCACCGGACCTCTTCTGCGTATGCGTATCAGGCTCCTCCGATATGTATACTAGTTATTTAGAGTTCCCTCGAGCACTGGTCTATTCCATTGTGGTTGGCCATTCGGAACGTAAACTTGGAAGCTTTCTGGGGTTATGGCGGCGGATGTTACGATCCGGATTTAATGGTTATTCCTGGACTCCGATCACGATGTTACGTCACCGATG
>NW_011889156.1:180923-182786 GCF_000151845.1 Pteropus vampyrus
GACTCAGACGCAGCTGACGTACTGGGACTGGACGTTTGAAAGAAGCAGATCGGGGGGTGACCTGTGGAGCCGCGTGGCTGCAGCTCTTCATTCGGAAGTAATCTGAAACCGGTTCCCGTCTTCCCCAGCACGACCTCCGGGGGAGACGGGTTCTGTCTGGGGTGCGGAAGCTGGGGATACACCTGAACCGTCAGGCGAGGCACAGGTGTGTCCACGGCCCCGAAAAAGTCGCAGCTTACGAGCGACGTGTCCCTTTTTCTCTGGCTAGGAAGCTCACCGCCTTTCTGTGGCACTTGGAGAAAAACGTGAAGCCATAGGCAAGAAGTTATCGTCCTTGGAAGATCAGCTTCACACGGCGATCCGTGGCCGTGATGACGATCTCACGCATACCCTTTTCATCTTGCAGATCAGGCACCTGCTAGGTTGTTTTGTAAAAGCCAGTCTCAAAAAAATGCGCAATGGCCCCACGCCTCAGCGGATGGAAGCCAGCGGATGCCGCCGCCGTGCCTGGGTCAGCGCACGTCGGGTCTCTGAAACGATCCCATATGGGGTGTTTTCTGTCTCATTGTGGCGAGTAAGTCAGCATTTCTGATGATTAAACCTGACCACCAAAAGTTAGCCACAGACTTCAGACGTGCTCGCACCATGAGACCGAAGCGAAACGCCCTTTTCGGGGGGATGGGAAGCAGGGCGTGGGGCGCAGATGGGTGGGCATCTGGCTGGCTCGGCGCTCGGGGGGCTTCTCGATACCAGGAAACCCAAACCCACGGTTCGTGTTCTCTACCACGTAATTCTGCCACGTAGCAGGCAGTAGGGGGTCAGGACTGACGGGACTTTGGAGTGTATCTTGGCACTTTCTCTTGCTCAAGACTCTGTATCCTGGTATCGCCTCTGCAAAGACTTTCGTCAAAACTGGCCGCCAGTGAGCGAGACTGCGAAGGGATTCACGGCCCCGTCCTGCGTCCTTCAGTTACCTGAGCACAGGCGGACACTCAGATGCAGCCTTTCTGCCCGCGCGTCCTTTCTGCTCAGTGTGGGGCTCTCGTTCCACGTCCTTGTGGGGACGGCAGCTGATTTTGTCTTTGCTTCTCGTTGCGGTCGGACCTTCAGAATTCCATTCTCAGCGTGCTGTACCTTGAGTGTGCGTGCGAGTGTGTGTATGCGTGAGTACACGTGTGTCTGCGCATACGAATGTGAGTGCGTGTGCACGTGTGTATGCGAGTATGTGTGTACATGTGAGTATGTGTGTGCATGCGTGTGAGTGCGCATGTGAGTGTGCGCGAGTGCGTATGTGTGTATAAGCGTGTGCAACTATGTGTGTGCACATGTGCATGGGCGTGCATGTGTGCATTTACACGTGTGCATGCATGCGTGTGTGCACACATGTATGTGTGCATGTGTGTGTGAGCGTGTGCACGTGCATCTGTGTGTGTGAGTGTGTATGTGCGCATGTGTGTGTGCATGCGTGCATGGGAGTGTGGGTGTGTGCGTGCAGGTGTGTGTCTGCGTGTGAGTGTGTACGTGTGAGTGCATGTGTGCACGTGTGCGTGTGTGTATGTGCGCGTGTGAGTATGTGTGCATGCATGCGAGTGCATGTGTCTGCGTTCATGTGTGAGTGTGTGCACATGTGTGTATGAGTGCATGTGTGTGAGTGTGTATGTGTGTATAAGTGTGCATGTGTGTGCACATGTGCATAGGTGTGAGGTGTGTGTGCTTGTGTGTGTTTGCACATGTGTGCGTGTATGTGTGTGTGTTCATCTGCGAGTGTGTTCCAGAGTGTGTATGTGTGCGTGTCTGGTCGCGTGAGTGTGTGTACGCGTTTGTGCATGTGTGTGGGTGTGTGTATGTGTGCATGTGTTCATG
>NW_011889156.1:183061-188520 GCF_000151845.1 Pteropus vampyrus
AGTGTTTCAAGCGGTTTCTTTTATAAACACCTTGATTTAAATATGAAAGTCTGCTTCTCCATTGTGAATATTATAGAAGTGTGAACGAAAGGCTTCATCTCCCTCCCGTACCAACGCCTGGGGGGCCACTGCCGTGTTTTTCTAGCTAGAAAGGGCTTATCTCTTTTTTGCAAAATTAGGGTCTTCCCATACAAATTGCAATTGCTTTCCCCCCGCCCTCATTCCACATTTTCTCCTGGATTCTCTTCCATTTCGGTACATCCAAAATGTCTTGGAACACGCTTTAGTAAGGAATCGTACAGGCAGGTTGGTTAGAGAGAAGTATTTTGTAAATAAAAACACAATTTTAATCATTTTGGAGATTATTACCCCAGTAAAGGGGTTCCCCGGATTCCCGATGTCTGGCCTGCTCAGAGCCAAAGGTGTCCGTGACCTCTGCTGGACTAGTAACCTTCGGTTTCATGCGGCCTCACAGAAAGCGCCACCTGCTCACAGGAGAATATTTCTTTCAGTCCTAGCCCCATGGAGAAGGTGTGCGGGCCTGCATTTCACAGGCGAGACAGTTAAAGCTCTAAGTGACTTGCCAGCTCCCCAGAGCAGATACCCAAGTCCCTGTCTGTGACCCCTCTGCGTGTCAGTGGACGTTGCCGTGGGAGGGGCTGCGTCCCTCTGCTCTGTCACTTAGTCTTCCCCTTTCGTGGTGTCTGTCTCACTCTCTTTTTGAAAACGTTTGTAGTGCCTTCTGCCAGTGCCAGAGATGTCAGGAGTTCTTTAAGAAGCATCTCATTTGGGTTCGGGTTCTCTCTCTGAAAACCTTTGTCATCATTTAGTATATTACAAACAGGAGCGTGCGGTCCCAGGCTGACTATCAAAGGTAATTAAGCCCGAGGAGTTTGTCAGGATCCATAAACCGCTTCAGCTCTGTGCTTACTCTTTACAAATGTCGCATGACTTTGTGATTAAATCGCAGCCTGGCGTTCAGTCTGGGACCACGTAGGCTTTTGCTTGTGTAAAGTCTCATGTGTTTGCACTAAAGACGAGCAGAGAAGAAGCCTTTATAAAAATGCATCGGATCCTTTCTTCCTTGTACCTCCTCAGCGCCACCCTCGGTCCCCTCAAGTTCAAGTGCAAAGAGAACCATCACAGTAAATGTATGTGAATTACAAAAAAAAAGCGATGAAGTCTGGCGAGGCTTAGAGGGCATGAAAAGCTGCCTAAAGCTTTTCAGGGCAGTTTAGAGGTTTTTGCTGAGGAGAGGTTCATTTGCATAAATCCCAGGATGCTCTGGAGTTCTTTATTTAAAAGGAAAGAGGAAGCTTTGTGCATCACGACCTGAGCTTGTCTTTTCTCTTGACATTGCACTGACATTGTCCTTAAAACAACACTGTCGCTAGACAGCCTGGGCGGCAAGATCTTTGCAAGCTCCGTTTCCCGAAGCGATCCACATCCGATCTGGTTAGCATGGCAAGTGGGCTGACCCCTGTGGCGATTTAATGGTATCTGAGTGGCGTCGACACGTTTGTTTGCCCTTCGTTCCTGTTGGACGAGGTTAAATTAGTCTGCCTGTTAAACTGAAAGAATTCAACTCACCTCTCATCTTGTGTTTACCTTAGAGTTTCTGACGACAGGTTCAGAAGGAAAAGGGCAGAGGGTCCCCAGGGGTAGACAGAGAAGCCACCGCTGGTTCAATGTTCCCCAGCTTCGGCACCTGGCGAACGGCCCATTTCTTAAGAGAATGTCAGCCGTACTTATTCCATATAATTCTTTCCGAGTTCTCCGTACGGCTTTCTCTCCGTGAGAAACAGCTTTCCCGGTTAGGAAACTAAACACCTGACCGTTTAGGGGAAACAAACACGCAGACGAGGCGAATCTCAGGACCTGAGTGGCGATTTTACAAGGTCCTGAGGATTTAATAACACACGACGGCACATTAGAACCTGCAGGGGGTTAGGAGTCATTGATTCATGAGAAAACTGTGGTTCCAGGTGATCTGCACCAAGTGGCAAGGCCGGCGGTGGCCAACGGGACCGTAGCTCGTGGCTCTGAGTGTGGACCTGCAGTGTCCCCAAATCCCGGATTTCACAAGGGCACCCTGATCCCCAGCCTTCTGGCCTTTGCCGTGTCAGCGCCCTTGGCTGTGACGGTGGCCCCGTCCCAGCCCGGGCCGTAGCGGGCGTCACGGCCACATGGGCTGTGTGTCACGCAGCTGGCCATCTATCTCAGTCGAGGAGCTGAGTCTTCCTCTTCCTTTTGAATCCGCACTTGCGATAGTTAACGACCCCGGGCCTCGAAGGAATTGCAGGCACTCCAAAAAGACGCGTGAGCTTTGTATTAATATTTAATTCCTACAATTTGGAAGAACTTGAAGCTGCAATTAGATGGCCGTGCACATCTGCTTCCTGCATGCTCACATGCTCTTCCGATGTCCCCTGAGGCTCAGAGGCCACCCGTCACCTTCCTGCACGCTCCTTAATGTGCACATAGGCTCTCGAGAGAGGCTCCAGATGGCGAAGGAAACTCTGCAGGCCTTGATCCTGCAGCTCCAGCCGGCGAAGCAGGCGGGGGCGGGACGCGAGACTGCGGCTTCCTGCGTGACAGCTGGTGCCCGGGGAGCACAGACCTGAGCCGTGGCAGGACGGGAGCAGGGCGGTGACCACGTCACCCATGTGGGGGCTCGGTGGGCCGCTGTCACTGCGCCTGTGCAGCCAGTGTGGTCCACGGGAGGCTTCCCAGCGGAAGGGTGGTCCACGGCCGCTTCCCCGGGCTGAGCCCCTTCTGCGGCCCAGAGCCCGGCTGACCTCCCTTCTCTGCGTCAGTCACAGGCACCTTTACCTGCCCGTGATTGGAGCCTCATGCACAGGACTTGAAAATCTTTTCATCTCAGCCCCTGTCAGGCAGAAGTTGGGGTGGATTTTGTTGGAAAAATGTCTCTTTTCCTGAATCATCTTCTTTCTGCTGCCGTTACAATATCTACTGATTTATGTGCCTGTAAAAAAGAAGTCAAACTCGCCTCCCCCCATACCTGCTATGCTTTCCTACGGGCACGTGATCTAAGGCAGGTGATTAACCCCAGAATGTGGAATTAGCCGCTCTTTACCTCGTTTCTCCTGCGATACGCCTTAATCTCAGAAGAATTAATATGAAGAATTCCAGACGACATTTTCGGGGGAACAGCCTGTCAGCGATGTGCAGCCCTTCCGTCTCGAAGCTGCTGGGCTTCTTCAGGATGCCCTCGAACCCTCGGCAGGGGCGGGGAGGGGCAGGGCTGTGACAGCTCAGGTGACACGTTGCCCTCGGAGCCTCTGCTGTTTTCCCGCGGGGCCTGTTTCACTCGGCGCCACGCGGGACGCGGTCATGGAGGCCTCCAGCGTGGCACAGCGCTGAGGCGCGTGGCGCGGAGCAAGGCGGGGCACACTCAGGGAGTGCACACTCAGGTGGTGCACATGTGGCAGTGCACACTCAGCACACACTCAGGCAGTGCACACTCAGGCGGTGCACACGTGGCAGTGCACACTCAGTCAGCACACACTCAGGCAGTGCACATGTAGCAGTGCACACTCAGCACACACTCGGGCGGTGCACACTCAGGCGGCGCACACTCAGGGAGCGCACACTTGGTCAGGTGGTGCCCCCTCAGGAAGGCAGCAGATACTCAGGCAGTGCACACTTATTCGGTGCACACTCAGGCAGTGCCCACTCAGTAGGGCAGCACACACTCAGTAGGGCAGCACTCAGGGAGTGCACACTTATTCAGTGCACACTCAGGCAGTGCACACTCAGTCACGTGGGGTTCAGCACCCGCCCCCACCGGGCATCCGGAAAGGCCGAGTGGTCGGGCGGCAGTTCCCAGCGTGCACGGAGGAGGCAGCCGCTGAGGGACGCGCCCCAAACGCAGCAGCCGTTTCAGGCCAGAAACTTCCAGAAACCCGCCCATTTCCGCATGAGGAGCCAGGAGCCGTCAGCACGCGAGTCGGCGAGGGAGCTGACCGCACAGAAACCCTCGGTTTCATCTAAGCCCGAACTCCCCGGGTGAACGGATCGTAGATTTTTTCACGTCAGCCCTGGTCATGCCCCCGGCCCGGGCTCCGGTTCCCGCCGGCTCGGCGTGCGTCCTAGAGACAGGCGGGAGTTGGCAGTGCCGGGCGGGTGACCGCTTGCCACCGTTCGGCGTCGATGAGCGACTCGTTCCTCCTGCCCTCGCGGCCTCCTTCCTGCTCACAGGCACCGCGCTGTTCCTGCCCTCGTGGCCATCGTGGACACGAGACGATTTGTGTCATTTCCTGAGTCACGCTGGTGCTCGGCTCAGCTTCCGTGCTGTGTGGCACTCCTGTCCTCGGTCCAGGAGGTGGCCCGCTTCAGCGGGCGGCGGGCCGAGGTCCAGGGGGCGTGCGAACTCGCTCACGTTGTTTCTACCGTCCTTTCTGGAGCATTTTTGAAACTGTTCTGCACATTTTAATAACAAGTGAAATTAATTTGCTCCAAGAAGTCTTGGTTTTCCAACAATGGACCAAATTCCTGAATTATTTATAATTGCATCTAAAAATGATTCTGTGCCAGTCACATGGCATTCGGAATCCTTGAATTAATCCCAGTGCAACGGCTCGGAGGGAGTCAGGCTTGGCCATATTCGCCGTTGCCAGAAACGAACCCTCACTCTAAGACGTCCTTGCGAAAAGCCCCAGCACAGGACGCCCCGCAGACCTAACCCCGGCAGTCTGCGTAACCCTCGCGAACGCTCCGTGAGGTCAGGATAGATCTGAAAATTCTGAAGGCTAATGACGGCTCCGTGTGTGGGCTGTGTGTGCGGGATCTGTGCGTGGGCTCAGTGTGCAGACTGGGTGCAGGCTCCATGTGCAGGCTCTGTGTGCAGGATCTGTGTGTGCTGTGTGTGCACTCTGTGTGCTCTCTGTGCAGGCTCAGTGGGGGTGCTCTGTGCGTGGGCTCGGTGTGCAGACTGGGGTGTGTGTTTACTTTCAGATACGACCAATTGGAAAACATTGCAATGTTCTATTTCAGACCCCTTGACTGAGGAAATTGGAAATAACGTTATAGCTTAAATGGTGCGTGAGCTCGGAAGTGACCCTTGCTCTGCAGTAAGGCTGCGTCCCCACCCCGGATGTGCATTAAGACCGCTGGAAGGATTTTACTGGACATACTGCCTAAGTCAGGGTTACGATTTGGAAAGAAGGAGACACGTTAATATTTACAGGTGAGGTAGCTATAGGCTAGAAAACCTAAGAGAATTAACAGAAACATTTTAACACAACACAATCCGTATACCAAAATCAACGGGCTCTACGTACACAAACAAACAAACAAAAGCCAGAAGACAAAATATCAGAAAAGACCCCACTTAAAAGAACAACAAAAAGAAAAAATGGCTGGGAATAAAATTCATACAATGTATATGCCTCAGATGAAGAAAATTTTAAGATGAACACAGCAGGAGAATCGAATAA
>NW_011889156.1:188570-190025 GCF_000151845.1 Pteropus vampyrus
GGGGGTGGGGGTCAAGAAGACTCGGTTTGAGAAAGACGTGACAGTTTGAGTTTTCCCTGCTTTCAAGTCTGAGACTTGCAGATTAGCGTGGGTAGCATCGGAGACTTCCTGTAAAAACGTCTAGAAAAATGTGAATGATTTTAGAAGAGGAAACGTAAGAATTACCTGTGAGACCTCATGTAATCACGTGATTCATGAGAAGAAGCAAAAAGGGTCAAAAAGTGGACAGCGCCGCTTCGTTTTCCCTAGCGAACCCCAAAGTCGGGTCAGGCAGCACCAGAGGCGAATCGCGGAGGGGGAGGGGACTCACGAGCCGGCACCCCACCCACCCCACCTGCGACCACCCCAGAGGTGGGCGGCAGCGGCTCTGACGCCTGCCTCACTGACCTGCAAAACGGCGCCCTCTTCCTAAGGGCGACTTCGGACGCTCAGAAACGTCCATTAATCAACACAGCCAAAGGCTCACAGGCCGCTGCGCATCCACGTTCTCGCGCCGTGAGGATGGCTTCACGGCCCCGTCCTGCCTCCTAGGGCCGAAACGCGAGATCTGAGCTGGGAGCGATATTGCACGTCGGTATCAGCGGCTCTGCACATGTGCTTTTCCCTCCCACGTCCTCCCTTTCCTCCAAAGGAAGTTTCCTGAAAGACGTTCAGCGGGCAGATTTATTACTTGTCACGATTCGGGGATTAGCTATGGGACAGTCTCGCCGTTTTTCTGATACCGGCTCGTTTGGCTTCAGGGGACACACGCGGCCTGATAATCACGCCCGTGCTGTGAAGACGTCGCAGTAGCACGGGTGTAATTTCTGTCCCTGATCGAAAGATGCCTTTTTATGGGGCTCATACGGAAATATCAGATCGCCGCCTGTCTTCTGAGGCCATTCTGCCCCAGATGCCTCGTGCACGCGAGGGGATTAGTGAGATTCTCCCGCCCAATAAACCGTTATCTCCGAAGACTGTTCCGCGGGGGCATTCTGGTGACGTGCCACCATGTTTTAATTTTAATCCAAAGGGCATTCTCTGAAAATCGTGCTTGTCGCAAGGCGACAGATCGAGACCCCGATGTCAGAGACGATTTGACAGCTTTATCGTCGTTTTTCAATCATCTGCTTCTCTCTCCCTCCCCCTCCTCGCTCCGTTTTCTCTGACTCTGCCGCTTCCCTCCAGATCTTTCTCTCTGCTCTCCCGTTTAAGCCTATTTCCAATTCTCCCGATAGTTTCTGTTCTCTCTTGTCTCCCTCCTGTGTCGAAGCACTCGGCTGCCCGTAACAGCCTCGCATCGCTTGGTCTCCCACAAAGCAGGACCTGAAATGACAGGATCGTGCCAGGTTTTAATAAGCGTCCAGATGTGCACCGTAGGGTGTTGTCTTATGTGGTTCTCCACAGGTCGTTATGTCTGGATGTAAAATAATCCTAGTAACATCCCAGGTGAAGCTCTAAGGACAGCAAAAGCAA
>NW_011889156.1:190965-192513 GCF_000151845.1 Pteropus vampyrus
AATCGTGCTTGTCGCAAGGTGACAGATCGAGACCCCGATGTCAGAGACGATTTGACAGCTTTATCGTCGTTTTTCAATCATCTGCTTCTCTCTCCCTCCCCCTCCTCGCTCCGTTTTCTCTGACTCTGCCGCTTCCCTCCAGATCTTTCTCTCTGCTCTCCCGTTTAAGCCTGTTTCCAATTCTCCCGATAGTTTCTGTTCTCTCTTGTCTCCCTCCTGTGTCGAAGCACTCGGCCGCCCGTAACAGCCTCGCATCGCTTGGTCTCCCACAAAGCAGGACCTGAAATGACAGGATCGTGCCAGGTTTTAATAAGCGTCCGGATGTGCACCGTAGGGTGTTGTCTTATGTGGTTCTCCACAGGTCGTTATGTCTGGATGTAAAATAATCCTAGTAACATCCCAGGTGAAGCTCTAAGGACAGCAAAAGCAAGGCTTTTGTTAAGCACATAATATTTACGAGTTTAAGACAAATACCCGCCTATTAGGAGAACAAGCTTTCAAAAACCCTCTGGAAACCAGAGATAGGCTCATTCCCCGTATTCTTACATTTCGATAGAGCGAATCTCCTTATGCCATTTTAGAGCCGAGTCATACTTATTATTGAGAAAAATTGTAGTAAATGGAACCATGAAAAATTCTATAATTTAGTATTTAACTAGGTAATATTGTATTTCCCTTAAAACAGTGTAAGTAGGTTTTGGATTTTCACTGTTAGTTCGCCCCGTTCCCATCCCATCCCTCAGAGTAACGGACACGGAACTCTTGACCCAGAGAAACCGGACGGTTAGGGGTAAACTCAGTGGGCGAAATGGGGTGGGGCCACTCTGTCCAAAGAAACACCTGGAAAGCGTCTCGATGACATTTTAAGTCGGCATCTAGTTCCGGAGGACTTCCCGTGAGTTTGGCGTGTGCCAGGCCCGAGGACCGCAGGGGGACTGGGCTCGGTCACCATTTCTCAGGAGTTCACAGTCTGAGGAGGAGTTAAGGGCCACATCGTGTCCCCCAAATTCACGTCACCGTCCTGACCCGAGTACCCCGGAACGTGACCGTGTTCGGAGGTCGAGCCTCTAAGGCGGGTTGAGTCACAATGAGGTCCGTGGGGAGAGCTGTGGTCCACGGTGACCGTCCCAGCAGGAGCAGACGAGGACACGCGCGTCCACGGAGGGATGGCCGCGTGAGCACACGGCGAGGACAGAGTGGCCCTGCTTCTTTCCTACCAGAAGCGGCTGCGGGCCCCGCACGCACCGTGCCAACGCTTCCCTCTGCCCCGCACGTCGAGGGACAGACGCAGGGCGCAGGGCGTTGACGTTTCGCCTTGGCTCACTGTCCGCCGACTCGCGAGCTTTGGCCAGCGCGCTCCCCAGACAAAGGGGGCAGTTCTGCACGAGCTGGGGTGACAGGTCCCGACTCCTGGGGGAAGCTGGACTGCTGATTCCACAGTGGACGTGAGGAAAGTGCGTGTGGAACACGGGAGGGCCCTCGGGTCCCCTTTAGCGCCACCGCGCCCTGTGGTTAAGGTCGGTGGAAATGACGACCGCCCAGTCCCGG
>NW_011889156.1:192563-193728 GCF_000151845.1 Pteropus vampyrus
TTTGGTACCAAAAATTCAGCCCAGTCCGGGTTTCCATCCCGGTAGGGAGTTTTGCTAAGTCCCGCCCCTTAAACACTAGACCAAAGAGACTCACGGATCGATTGTGTGGGAAGAGTGGGGACTGGGGAAATGGAGTCACGTCTGTCCCCTTTGTCCCTTAGGAGCTACTCGTGCGGTAAGTCGGCTTTTAAATGTACACATCACACACGCGGCTTCACACCACAGACAGGAAGCTGTGGCGGAGCCGTGTGGAGGGCGATTTGGAAAGTAGCTTCGTCCCCCCGACTGGCGCTGTAACAGGAAAGAACTTCCTGTCGTCACTGCTCCCGTGTCAAGGGTTCGAAAAGTGCCTGACACAAAGCTCCTGTCCTCACACGAGACGTTCCCGTCCCACCGTCTATTTACTCATTTCCTTGAGAAATGTTTATTGAACTCCTACTATAAAATAGTTCTTCCTAGAGACGGATGGATCCCTGGGTACCAAGGTTAAAAGGCCTGTGCGAAAATCATCTGGCAAGTAATGAAAATGGTGAAGGCTGAGTCTCAGGGCTCTTGGTTGAAATCCACTGATAAATCGCTAGACTACACACACCCCCGCGTCCACACAGACAGACGCACGGCAACGGTTCAGCGAATGTTGACTAACACGTATTATTCTGTGTTTCCGATATGACTTTTATTTGTAAGAACAACATTTAAAAGAAACCCTTTCAAAAGATTCACGTATGACCACCATCCTCACTTTTCCGATCTTTGACCATGAAAACACTAAATTGTAGCCGGCGTCTTTTTTCGTTCAGCTCTTTGTGTTTAAGATTGTGTTATTTTCCATTTTACTACACGATCATTGTGATCATCGTATCTGTGACCACAGAATATTCTATCGGATCGATCTACCGTAACACGGGTATCGCTCTATACCTGGGCGTTAAATCTGTGCAGCGTTTTGCTGCTGTAGATAGAGGTGCGATGAAGTCTTCATGCGTACGGCTTTTTCTTTCCTTCGGTTACGGGTGCGGGCGGAGGGCGCAACTCTGTTATCCAAGAAACGAGCCATCTGCCCTAGGTTTGGTAGCCACAGATTTCATAATCCGATTGGTTTGGTTTTCACCGAAGTTGTTAGAAATGTTTAGCAGGATGAGGCTGAGGACGCAGCCCTTGACCG
>NW_011889156.1:193778-194685 GCF_000151845.1 Pteropus vampyrus
AGTGCGTGTGGAACACGGGAGGGCCCTCGGGTCCCCTTTAGCGCCACCGCGCCCTGTGGTTAAGGTCGGTGGAAATGACGACCGCCCAGTCCCGGCAGGATGAGTGACGTGAAGGCTCGGTCACCACGCCAGATGACCGGGGCCGGCCAAGGGGCTTGTGAGGGCGAAGGGCGCGCAGGGTGCGTAGTTGGAGAAGTGGCCGCAGCACCATCTGCGACCTCGTGACCAGTTACAGAGACGGGACCAGGAACGGGACTCGTCTTGTCATGAGTGTGTTTGCGACACACACGTGCGTGTGATCGCTTGTGTAGTGTGTTGCCTCCTTCCTCAGTCCCGTGTCCTGTAATGTAAGAAGTGTGAACTTTGCATCACAGTCCTGAAGGTAAGGAAAGTTAATAAGGGTAAAATCGCTCCAGGACGCTGCCTCCTCTCCTGGGGCAGCGGTCAGCGTGTTTCTGGTTGTTCACGGGACGCCCGTCCCGTGTGAGGCGGAATCATAACCTTGCTATTGTATTTGGAGTTACGCGTGTCACCAAGTTGAGAAGGGAGTGACCTGTGATGGTTGATGACACGTGCCCACTTGACCGGGCCGCGGGGGCTCAGATGTTTGAACGTCCCCCGGGGTGTGTCTGTGAGGGTGATTCGTGATGAGCCTGACACCGGAGTCAGCGGGCCGAGTACACCAGATGGCCTTCCTCGGAATGGGTGGGCCTGGGTGCGCCTGGGTGGGCCCCACCCAGCTGTGGAAGGCCCGGCTGCAGCAAAGGGTGAGCGAGAAGCCGTGCGCCCTCCCTGTCTGACCGCCTCTGAGCCGGGCTGCGGGTCACCCGCCTTCCGACTGGAACTCACGTGGTCCGCTGCCCTGGTTCTAAGGCCTTCAGGATCGGACCAGAACCGCCCCATCGCT
>NW_011889156.1:194735-196819 GCF_000151845.1 Pteropus vampyrus
GAGGAGCCCAGTAGCTTCCCATCAGGACATCTCACTGCCCTTGGTCAAGTGCATCCAGTTCTGTTCCCTCCACGCGTCCCCGCCGCCGAAGTGGACGTGACAGCCGTCTCCAGCGGTGCCGGAGAGCACTCCAAGATCCCGGCCACAAGCTGGCACCTAACCCAGCTCAGGCGTCACCTCACGCTTGCCACTGTGGTTTCTGGGGCATGTCCTTCTGGGTGTCTCCTTCGGCACTTGCTTCCCGCGGCTAGCCATCTGCCCCACGCTATTCCGATCCTCCCTCCTGAGAGCCAGCCAGCTGTCCGCACTCGGCGAGTCTCGGGAGGACCCCGGGCCTGAAGGTGTCTGCGTGCGTGTGTGTCTGTGAGTGCGTCTCTGTGGGTTCCGATGTGTCTGTGGAAGCAGCGAGGTGACTCCAGCTGGTCCGGTTTGCAGAAAACATGTTCGCGCACGGTCGGCAGATTTCCGACAAGTGTCATTCACATCAGTCCTTGAAAGGGGTGGGGCTGGCTCCTGCCACCCGCCCCAGACCAGACGGCTCCTCTTGGTGCCTCTTTCCCCGGCCTGTCCTTCCTGTCTGTGCCCCTGAAATGCGGTGGCATCTTTGGCAGCCTTTTGGGGGAAGGGACGGGGCTGCGAAGGAAGAGGCATCAGAAGGACACGTCCTCGGGTCTGATGGCCATCTCGGCAGACGCTCTACTCCGTTAGCTCGTGCTGGTGACTTGTGTGTCCCCTTGCTCATGGGTCTTGGCTCATGCGATTTTTAATTTTTTTTTTGTTGTTGCGTTTTGCATTTTTATTTGTAAGGGAGTAGAAAACAGACAGATAAGCGGTCCTGCGGTGATGAGAAGTCTGAATGAACACAAAGAGGAGCACCTGGATGCGCCCGAAGTATCTTCGGCCTCAGAGGGATGCTCGTTGGACTTCGGCCAGTCCGGCACGTGGAAGGAAAGCGACAGAGCTGACCGCGTCAGACACTCAATGAAGAATCGGCGACAGTCCCAGATGCGTGCTGTAAATAGGGGTTTCGAGATCGTTCTCTAACTATTTACTGGCATCTTGTTGTATACCGGGCACGAAAGGTTACTTCGCATTCTAAACTCCGTGAAAATTCAAAGTTACCTGTCTATGAAGTTATCCTTCTGACTGTACCTGGGGGTTCGCGATTCTTAAATTCTAAATGATTCCCCTCCCCTCGTTTGATTTCCCCCGCCAAGAAAGTCCTTCTTCTTCAGCGACTTTTTTTTGTTCTCGGTTGTTCCAGGGGACAAAGAACAATGAACAGTGCTAAGCTCTCGGAACTCTCAACCTGTGACGGAACTTACAGTTACTCAAATGCAGACAGAAGTAGGGAATAATGCGAGCAAATGATATCTAATAATACTCCGCCAAACTTAGTTTGGTGGTTTCCCGCCAATTCACTTGGCTTAATCTTCAGATAGATCGACCGAGTCTGTCTCCACACGCCTGTACCTGTGCGGTCACTTGGTTGACGGCCAAGGGACAGGGCGCGTGCTCTTCTCAGTAAACACGTGTGTGTGCGTCGGGGGAGGGGGATCAATCTGTATAAACAAGTAAAACTCGAATCCTACCTCACACCGTATATTAAGGTAAATTCCAGGCGGGCTGCGGGTCTAAACGTTTAAGGGAAAACAGTACATTTCCGGAAGATGACATAGGAGGATAACTTCAAAACCTGGAGAAAAGCAAATATTATGTCAGTTTCTACAAAATAGACGGCTGAGATGTGACTGAAACGGATTGATATATAGAGTGATCTTTTGGTGTTATTTTTTCCTTGAATGGTTGATAAAATTCATTAGTGAGAACATCTGGTCCTGGAATCTCCTTTGTGGGAAGATTATTTTAAACTGTACATTTAATTTCTTTAATAGGTGCAGAGCTACTCAGATTTTCTACTTTTTCTTGTGTCAGTTTTCTTAACCTGTGATTTTTGAGAAATCTGTCTCATTTAAATTATTAAATTTGTTATCGTAGAGTTGTTTATAATGTCTGTGGGATTTATAGTTGTCTCTTCTTTCATCCTGATATTTATAATTCGTGTTTTATTTTGTATTAGAAAT
>NW_011889156.1:206484-208271 GCF_000151845.1 Pteropus vampyrus
CATTTTCTTCAAAAGTTCCAAGATATATGTTTCCTATTTGGTCTTTAATATATTTGGAATTGCGTGGTGTGAGACGGGAAATCTAAATTTATTTTAGTCCACACGGATAACCAATTGTCAAAGCACCCTTTTCGAAAAACTCATTCTTCGCCTATAAATTATAATGCCACCTTAATCTTACATCATGCTTCGGTGAATGTGTAGGTCAGCTTCCGGGTCCCCTACTCTATGACATTTGACTGTACCTAACCATGTTACTGGACTCTCGTATTAATTCAGGTAAACCGTCTAATGTTTCTTTAGATGATCTATGTAGACGCTTTACCTGAAAATGAGGACAGTGTTTATCTCTTTCCTCTCAAATCTTATTTGCCATTTCTTTTTCGTTCCTCGTCGTAAGAGTCAGGCCTCCAAGGACAATGCTGGATGGAAGAGTTGATAAAGGGGCGTCTGTCTTGCTGACCTCCAAAATCCAGCTTCTCCGCGTGATATTTTTAGGGGTTTTTAGTAGATGTAATTTATCATGCCAGACAGTTCCCTTCCATTTTTAGTTTGCAAAGCATTTTATAATGAATGAGTTTCGAATGGTATCTAACATATTCTTGAGGTAATTATATTGTCTTTTCTCCTTTAATCTATCTAGAACATGGATTTTTTCTTGTTCGCCAACTAACATCCAGCACCCGATAACAATGCTGGCACCTGGTAACTCCTTGATACGTAGTGGCCGAATAGATGAATAAAACACTGCCTCCTGGACGCTCATGGTGGGCAGTGGAGACAGAATGTTCTTGGGGGGTTGGGTGGGTGGATGATGACGCTCGTTCCAGCCCGGGATGCGCGGTCCCCGCTGACCCCCCACGCAGCACCCCTCCTCCACCTGGCGACCCCTCCATCGTTGCCCCGAAGCAGCGGGAGAGGAAAGCTGCCTTCTCTCGCTCGAGCACGTCGGACCAGCACGGAGCACGTCCCAGCCTGCCCGTGACCCCTACGGTGCAGCTCCAAGGGCGGTTAGGAACTCACCAGGGCATGGCAGTGTGATGAACGACGTGCCAAAGAAGCCCCGAGTCTCCGATTCGCGAGTCCTCTCGCGACAGAAGACTCTCTCCTGGAATCTTGGTCTGGGCTTCTGAATGTCAGTCGCTTTTTGAAATCGCCCAAGTTTGCGTGCACGTCTCTCTATTTCTCACGTCGACATACGGTATCAAAGGATGTACAGAAGGACCTTCGCGATTTGCTGAACATCATACCGCGTTGGACCACATCTCGCTTATCCGGTTTCCCATCGTTTTCCTGTAGGTGTTGATGCCAGTCCGATTCTGTCCAATATCTTTAGCAAATGTCACCTTGATTCTCGTATCTCTCTGTTTGAAGGGCGGATCTGTTTTTTCCCTCTCTCTCAGAGCTTTCACGACCTTATCATTATCCCCGGCGTCCAGGAATTTCACGCCGATGCTTCCAGACGGACGTCGGTCTTTTTCATTTACTCAGCTTGCATTCGGGAGGTCTGGGCCTCTCTTCCGCTCCAGGATTTTCCCGGCATTATCTTCTGGATAATGTATCTGTTTTTCGGATCATCTCTCTATTAGGGGAGTGTGGGGCCATCTCTAGACCTCTTCATCTTTTCTCGTATTTGTCCCAGCTCTTGACATTGTGGGTCTACACTCTGGGAGTTCGCTCGACTTCACCGTCCAGCCTCTGTACCGAGATTTTCCCACGTTAGCGATCGTGGTTTTGTTAAATGTTAGGGCCTCTCTCTCACCCTCCGACTGCGTTTTTCTCTCGCA
>NW_011889156.1:210801-213175 GCF_000151845.1 Pteropus vampyrus
AAGCACATGAAAGTCAAATTAATTGAAATCTCACACTTTTCAAGTTGAAAGCTCATCTGATCTGCAGCCCGGTCCCCTGACCCCACCAAACCCTGTCTAACAACGAAGAAGAAAACTGAGCCTCAGTAGCACGGATGGCGTCGTGCAGAGTCGCACAGTGGGTGGCAGATCCCAGACGTGGGGACGGTTTGATCTGGGTAGGTGCTGAATACCAGGACTGTCCGGGCTGCAGGATGGTCAGGCCACGGTTGCGGATAATCCACCTACGCCTTCCAGGAGGTCAAGCGAGCAGAGAACGAGCCTCGAAAAGAAGCTTGAAGTCCCGCCTCTGAGAGGTGTCACCTTGAAGATCCTTTCAAGTGCAAAGCCCAGGGCAAGGACATAGATGCCCACACGCACGGCGGGCGGTGGGGTCAGTCCTTGCGGCTCAGACTCTTCCTTTCCCACCTCTCACCTCAAAGCGTCGAACCATGAACATCCAGGTAAATAAACCCACTCTAGCTTTGTGCGCGACTTCCAGACGCTCTTTGGTCACCAAAGAAAACCCAGTGACAGCACAGCAAAAGCAGCGTAACTGGGGACTTGCGGACCGAGGGCCCCGTGAAGGCTGTGGCTCCCTCGCTGCCCTCCTGGAGGGCAGGCGGGGACACGGAGCCAGGAGCCTCGGCCGGGAGCTCAGTCCCGCAGTGTTTCTCTAGCGGTTTGCGAGAGCAGCAGAGGAGATGCTTAGGCGCTCGGCTTGGATTCGGGGTCCGTCTCCACCCGGACTGTCTCGGGCAGGTGCCTATCTTTCTCAAAGTCGACTTCCTCATGTGTGAACGGGGGCGATAACCTCTCAGGGTTCGTGAGGGGTGGCCCGAGGGCTGCGGAGTCCACGATGGCCCCTCGGCGCCGGCCGCCACCTCCTCCCTTCTCCCTTAGGACCACGGTGCGTGGATTCACCAGCGTCAACGTGCGGTGTGACCTCCTGTGGACCCGATCGTGTCAGCGAAACAGTCTGTCCACCTGCGTACCCGACGTCCGGTAGATGAAAATCGGCCCTTCCCTCCCACGATTCGAGTTACGATGTCATCTAGCGACAGCTTCCAGATCCCCGATTTTGGCTGAGATCAGACGGAATAACTCGGTTGAAAGCACATGGTGAGCGAGGTGGACGCGCAGAGCCCGCCGTCGTGTGTCCAGGCCTGGCGCCTGCAGAAGACGCTGAGAAGTGATGGCCCAGAGAGTGAGGTGCCTGGGGAGGACCCCACCCAACATTCTTCCCAGGCCTGAGGCTCCGGGCCTCAGAGGTCAAGGGGCCAAGGACGTCGGAGTGTGTTTTGCTTGTAAACGGCTTCCGGTTCTCCGTGTCTGCTTCAGGTGACCAGTGTGCACTATTTGCAGACACATCTCCGTGTAGCAGGCAAAACTGGGGGAAACTCGGAAGTGACTTGGTGCGGGTTGCGAAGCCGCTGCAGGCCGGAGCTCGTCTGACGGAGGCTTGTGGGAGGCTGCGTGCTCGGCCAGCCAGC
This sequence comes from Pteropus vampyrus, assembly GCF_000151845.1. NCBI lineage: Eukaryota > Metazoa > Chordata > Mammalia > Chiroptera > Pteropodidae > Pteropus > Pteropus vampyrus. The sequence goes on from NW_011889156.1 coordinate 212,313, forward strand.
GGCTAATGCCCCGTGAAGGAGGACGAGACATTGTGTTAAGTACTCTGTGTTTAAGGTACTGGATGCCGTGTTAAGTACTCTGTGTTTGGGGTATGAGATGCCGTGTTAGGTACTCTGCGTGTTTGGGTGCCAGATGTCATGTTAAGCACTTTGTGTGTGTGGGATACCGGATGCCATGTTAAGTTCTGTGTGTTTGGGGTACTGGACGCCGTGTTAAGTACTCTGTGTTTGGGGTACTAGAAGCTGTGTTAGGTGCTCTGTGTGTTTGGGGTACTGGATGCCGTGTTAAGTACTCTGTGTTTGGGGCACTGGACGCCGTGTTAAGTACTCTGTGTGTTTGGGGTACGGGACACCGTGTTAAGTACTCTGTGTTTGGGGTACTGGACGCCGTGTTAAGTACTCTGTGTTTGGGGTACTGGACGCCGTGTTAAGTACTCTGTGTTTGGGGTACTAGAAGCTGTGTTAGGTGCTCTGTGTGTTTGGGGTACTGGACACCGTGTTAAGTACTCTGGGGTACTGGATGCCGTGTTATGTACTCTGGGGTACTGGACGCCGTGTTATGTACTCTGGGGTACTGGACGCCGTGTTATGTATTCTGGGGTACTGGACGCCGTGTTATATACTCTGGGGTACTGAACGCCGTGTTAAGTACTCTGTGTTTGGGGTACTAGAAGCTGTGTTAGGTTCTCTGTGTGTTTGGGGTACTGGATGCCGTGTTAAGTACTCTGGGGTACTGGACGCCGTGTTATGTACTCTGGGGTACTGGACGCCGTGTTATGTACTCTGGGGTACTGGACGCCGTGTTAAGTACTCTGGGGTACTGGACGCTGTGTTAAGTACTCTGTGTTTGGGGTACTAGAAGC
>NW_011889156.1:213770-215114 GCF_000151845.1 Pteropus vampyrus
GTACTCTGTGTTTGGGGTATGAGATGCCGTGTTAGGTACTCTGCGTGTTTGGGTGCCAGATGTCATGTTAAGCACTTTGTGTGTGTGGGATACCGGATGCCATGTTAAGTTCTGTGTGTTTGGGGTACTGGACGCTGTGTTAAGTTCTCTGTGTGTTTGGGGTACTGGACGCCGTGTTAAGTACTCTGCGTGTGTGGGGTACTGGACGCCGTGTTAATTGCTCTGTGTGTTTGGGGTACTAGAAGCTGTTTGGTGCTCTGTGTGTGGGGGTACTGGACGCCGTGTTAAGTACTCTGTGCATTTGGGGTACTGGACGCCGTGTTAAGTACTCTGGGGTACTGGATGCCGTGTTAAGTACTCTGGGGTACTGGACACTGTGTTAAGTACTCTGTGTTTGGGGTACTAGAAGCTGTGTTAGGTGCTCTGTGTGTTTGGGGTACTGGACGCCGTGTTAAGTACTCTGTGTTTGGGGTACTGGACGCTGTGTTAAGTATTCTGTGTGTTTGGGGTACTGGACGCCGTGTTAAGTACTCTGTGTTTGGGGTACTGGACGCCGTGTTAAGTACTCTGTGTGTTTGGGGTACTGGACGCCATGTTAAGTACTCTGTGTTTGAGGTACTAGAAGCTGTGTTAGGCGCTCTGTGTGTTTGGGGTACTGGACGCCGTGTTAAGTACTCTGGGGTACTGGACGCCGTGCTAAGTACTCTGAGGTACCGGACGCCGTGTTATGTACTCTGGGGTACCGGACGCCATGTTAAGTACTCTGGGGTACTGGACGCCGTGTTAAGTACTCTGGGGTACTGGACGCCATGTTATGTACTCTGGGGTACTGGATGCCGTGTTAAGTACTCTGTGTGTTTGGGGTACTGGACGCCGTTTTAAGTACTCTGGGGTACTGGACGCCGTGTTAAGTACTCTGGGGTACTGGACGCCGTGTTATGTACTGTGGGGTACTGGACGCCGTGTTAAGTACTCTGTGTGTTTGGGGTACTGGACGCCGTGTTAAGTACTCTGGGGTACTGGACGCCGTGTTAAGTACTCTGTGTGTTTGGGGTACTGGACGCCGTGTTAAGTACTCTGTGTTTGGGGTAGTAGAAGCTGTGTTAGGTGCTCTGTGTGTTTGGGGTACTGGATGCCGTGTTAAGTACTCTGGGGTACCGGACGCCGTGTTAAGTACTCTGGGGTACCGGACGCCGTGTTAAGTACTCTGGGGTACCGGACACCGTGTTATGTACTCTGGGGTACTGGATGCCGTGTTAAGTACTCTGTGTGTTTGGGGTACTGGACGCCGTGTTAAGTACTCTGTTTGGGGTACTAGAAGCTGTGTTAGGTGCTCTGTGTGTT
>NW_011889156.1:216232-221101 GCF_000151845.1 Pteropus vampyrus
AGCTCAGCCCCTCTGCGAACTCTACCCCCACCTCCCGGGGTGCCCGTCACGATGTCATGGAGTTGAGGGATGTGCACGTAGAACATGCTGGAAGCCGAGGTCGTTTTCTATCCGCACAGAGTCTCCAGTAAAAATTCCCTTCGCCACATACATCTGGGCCCCACATGGGCCGAAAGGCTGATGCCCACACTTGAGGGCCAGTGACATCCAACGGAGTCACTTGGGCCATGACCGAGTATGACCCGGCTCCGCCCGACACCACTCACGGCCTGCGTCAGGAAGCGGCCGCAGCTGGGCCCCCTTCCCGCGTCCCCTCTCCCCGCGAAGGGGAGAATCCGACTTTCCCACCAGCTGCCCTGTCACGGCTGCAGAGCCGAGTGCTCGGCCGGGGCGGGCACGTGTAACGACACGCTGACGCTGGTCCCTGCTGGCGTCTGTGTTGGCACCGAGGCTCAGCACTGGACGGGAGGGGTGCGATGGGCAGAGGACTCCCGGGGCCCTCTGAGCAGCGCACAGCCCCAGGTCCCAGCCCGTCCAGTTCTGTCTGGGCACCGTGGGGACAGAGCCAGAAACCAACGGGGGGTGGGAAAGGGAAGGCGCCTTGCCGTCAACGCCACGCCGGCTCCGTCTGTGTGTGTGGAACGGGGGATAAGTGCTGACATCGGGTGACCTAACGATTTGGGTCGCGGAGCTTCTGAAGGGGCCGAAATGCTGCGCTGTGCCCTCCGTTGACCCGGCACAAGAAAGGCCACCGAGGAGGAGCACTTTGCACATTCAGCTGTCAGCGAAGAGGCAACGATGGCGGAATAAACACACTCAGCTGCTCCGCCGGGTCAGGCCGGGGCAGTTAGAGGGGCCGGCAGTGCTGACGGCTCGCTCCTTTCCGAGCGTCCGGGGGGACGTGTCGCCCAGTAGGCTGCACAGAAGACAAGAAGCATCACCAGAAGCTGTGGACAGTTTCTTCTCACAGGCAGGCCGGCGGGGAAAGGCCCACGTGTCATCAGGGAGGCCTGTGGGGAGTGAGCCCTGCGCTCAGTGTGTCTTTGCTGCCATGAAAGGCCCCTCTCGATTTTTCCTGGGCGTGTTATTCAGGTCGATTTGGTTCCCGTTACCTTAGAAAGACGCCCTGGGGGCCGCCAGCCTGAGGCATCTTCCACTGCTAGGTTAGCTCGCGAGGTCGGCCCCAGTGACAGCGCCGGGTTCTCTGCTCATTCTCGTGCTCGACGCAAAGCTGGTAAATGCTAAAGAGGCCGGGAGCCGCGGATGGGCTGTGACAACCCAGGAGGTGTCACCCTCTCTGCCAAATATTTGGATCGACAGCCAGCCGTCGGCCACGGTGTGACGTCGCGGTTTTCGGAGCGCTTCAGACGGGTGGCCGAGATGTTTCTGTTTCTTAAGCAGCTCCTCCCCCTCCGAACAGGTGTTTACGTGATGTCAGGCTGAGCGCACTTTTTCTTTTTTTTTTTTATCTTTTCCAGAATATTTTTTTCACCCCCTTTTTTGGCCTCGATTTTCTGTTACAAGAACATGCGAAGATGAAAAGGCCCGAGAGTCAGCTTTTAAACTTGCCGGTGAACCCCAGAGGCCAACCGATGACAGGAGAGGGGGCGCCCGCACACTGCCAGCCCTGACGGGATCGGCTCAGAAGCAGATCCCGCTCAAGTTCAAATTCAATACAGGCGGCGGTTTTAAAAATAAAGCGCAGTGCGGAGTAGAACGACCTTGGCTGACCTACCTCCGAAGCGAGAGATACGCACTGGCCCCAATTTTAAAAATAGACGACCGTCCAAGAATAATAATAGTATCTTGCTGGGAAATACTTTTCGTCTCGGCGTACTCAGAGCAAACAGAGTGCAGCGCGGTCCCCAGCCCCTCGCTGGGCACCCCGTCTTCACTTGTCCGCCCCTAAGGGCACGGACAGCCGCCGGTACCCTGCCGAGGCGGGACGGCGGGTGGGGGAGACAGTGCCGCCAGGGTGGAGTGAGGACTCTGCGAATGGATCTTTCCAGAACCGCTCGCAGCCCCCGGAGCTGCCCTGCTATTCACTCTGCCGCTCCCTCCAGCGAGCACTGTCCCTTTGTCCTTCCTTCTGCGTAGCCTGACTTGCCCCATGAAACTCAGCCCAGCGAGGGTCTTCTCTGGGGTCGCTCCTTTATTCCTGGTTGACTCGACAGCCGTGCACCCCGCCTCTGTCCCCCACTGTGGTGCCCGCGTTGACTCGGTGTCTTGGACACTCGCCTGTGAGTTCTTTGAGAGCAGAGACCTTCCCTACTGCGCCTGTGGCCCACGTGCCGGCAGGCGGTCGGAGGCGCACGGGGGTCCGCGGCCCGGGACCGGATTAGGATGGAGTAGAATGGAACCCAGTGCCAGAGCCTCTCTCGCTGGCCTGAGTTAGGCCGGGGACTGAGGCGCCCTCAGGCTGCACCCCAAAGCCTGAGCGGAAGCGGGCCCCTCTCCCCGCAACCAGCTGGGGTGGCAGGGCTGCGACCGCCCGCGGCCATCGAGGTCGAGGCCGGGGTGGATGAGGGCGGCGGCCGGCGGGCCTTAAGGGTTTTCATTTTCCATCATCCATACCGTCCGGAGCATGGCGAGGAATCTTAGAGATACTTTAAAAATCTCACCTCGTCGCACAAAGTGCCCTTTACACTGCTAACGTGCTCTCATTAATCAAAGTGAAACTGGCCGAGAGGGGGTCTCACTCACGCCTTTCCCGCCCCCCGACCCCGGGGGCGAAGGGGAGCCTCTGGATGTTCCCTTGTCTGGCAAATGAACGGGACGGACCTTGTCGGTGGTTTCCAAGCGGAGCTTCAAGGGGATGGAAGAAGTGGGCAAAAAGGGATGATTGGATGAATTTCCAGATGCCCTATGCCCGTTGGAGGTGCTCTGCTTTTAAATGCTTTATATGTTCGAACCCCATGTAAGATTTTATTTGACGACATGATTGTATCACTCTGAAAGTTTGAAACCGTTGCATTAAATAGTCTCTTGGTTTTTTCGTATGAAAGCAAAATCTTTTCTGTACTTCTATCGTGTACGCAGCCTAATTTAGGAGAAAAGCGGGAATTATAAAACACAGATTCTAGTCTGGCTCTTCCGTTTACATCTCTGAGATTTTAACAATGTTCGTCATCATCTCTGTCTTTATTTTCTTCACCTACAAAAAAAGAAGGTGAATTCTGTATGCAACTCATGGAGCTACGGAAAAATAATAGAAGAAAATAGACCGACCTCGACAAGTTCAAAGTCTTAGGCAAATGTGAGACGTTACCAGTTGCCGTGAGAGCCTTGACTATCCCAACCACAGGAAGTCTGAGATCCCGAAAAATTCGGCGGCGTCTCAAAGGCAACAGCGAGGAATATGTTCCCAGCTTCCAAGAATGAACCAGTGCGCTGCGTCACCTCAGCCTAACTCCAGTGTGTGATTACCTAGCTGCCTCCCTTCGCACGTCAGCCCACCTGGCTTGACTAGACGAGCTGCTTGAGAGTACGTCCATAGAAAGGGAAGAAAGAAAAAAGGAAAAGCAGAGAGACGTCTCGACGTGGAAGCGTTCGGTGCTGCCTTTGACGGTGGGGGCTCTTGCCGATATCTTGGGCGCAGCTGGCTCACGGCCGGCCTTGACGTTCATTCCCTCCACATGTCGAGTGATCGTGCCCCGAGCTTTCCAATCCTGTTTTAGACCTCCCAACCGGACCGCCGACCTCACTCATCAGTGAGCGTCCCCGTGAGGCCCCGTAGCCAGCAGCTCTCCTCCATCATCTCCTGGATGAGCTTCCTCTGATCTTGGCAGTGAACTTTCTAATCCTGTCTGTAATTATATAAATAGAATAGCCCGCTCATCCTGGTTTGCCTGTAGCTTTCACAGTTTTAAAACTAGAAATCTTTGAGTCCTAAGAACCTCTTTGATTCCAGGCAATCCGGGAAAGATGGCCATCCCAACTTTTTACAAGAATTTCACTAGTAAAAATCTTAAGAGAAAATATTTAATTTTCATAACTCTTCTTCGTTATGAAAATCTGCTTCTTAATATAAGCTCTCAGGTCGTCTCTAATCGATGTAGACATATACACCCAAAAAAGTCCTTGTCCCGTTTACTCCAAATATTATGCCTATTATGAGCTAAAATAACCAACACTGTTGTTTCGGGGATGCCCTTTCATGGCCTTGGTGCACCATACCCAGTGCTTTTCAGCACACATGTAAGCCTGCTGTGCAAGGTATACGGGTTAGAATGCTTAGTGGATTTCTTATCTAATAAGTTGTAGGCACTTGAAGAATTTCTAATCTCTTATTTTTTTCTTGGGCTTTCTCTTGTCTGAGAGCCTCACTGATCATTTAATGAATAAAAGGTACAGATTAAACTTAAAATTTGGATACATTATAATCCGATAAGAAAATTTGAGAATAACTAAAAAATTATTTTTTAAATGTATGTGTTTTGTTTAATTGAAATGAATTTTGAAATCTTTCCCTAATGGAGAAGATTTGATTTAAGAGTAGGAAAAATTATATTATAAGAGAGAAATTAAAATTTGAAAATGTTTAAACCAGAAAATAACCCATGTATAGTTATGATTTTCCAGAATTCCTATCTTTCCGTCTCAGTGAGTGGTCAGTGATCAACAGGCGTGAGTCCCATAAGCGCTTTTTTTTTTTTTTCTGACAAAAAAAAGAGAGTATCTTAGGAATTAATATAAATTTTAAAAATAACCACAAAACTTTTTTTTTCCCTTAAAATTTACCCTAACCACGAGGATGAGAATAAACTAGAAATTGTCTCAGGGGACAATTTAAGGGCAAGGATGAGAAATGAAACAAGCACACGGTGAGGACCCGGGAAAACACACCGTCTCAAAGCCCGAAGTGGCGGG
>NW_011889156.1:223931-227826 GCF_000151845.1 Pteropus vampyrus
GTTCCCGGGACGAGCGTGACAGTCACGCGGTCGCTCACGCCCACGGCCTCTCACTGAAGACAGGCAGTGGCCTTCAAATTTAACCGCAGGTACTTTGGCTACATTTCTTAAATTTCTCTGTAAAGTGTTGTGAAAATGAAAAAAATCGATGCACAAAAATATACTACCAGAATAATCACTGTCGGGGGACATTTTCTTGAGTATCAGCCATGCCTGATGCATCCCCCTGACCGGGTGACAGGCTGTGCCGGCCGCCCGGGCCTGGAGTGAAGCCAGAGGCCTCTGGTTCGGTGAGGATGGTGGCGAAGGCATCTCGCATGCCAAGGACTTCTCCAAAGGCACTTGCCTGGGCGAAAGGCAGAGCTCAGCTGCCTCCTCCCTGGACGGGGAACCGGGGACTAGCGACTTGTGATTACATTGTACACGTTCATCTCAAACGTCTCCAATTTAAAAAACACTATTGAAGTATAGGAACATTCGAAAACTCAGCAAGCGTCAGAATCTATTAAAGAAGGGTCCGTGACAGATGAAGATACACAAAATGTCTCAATCCGTCAGGTGGAATATTACTCGGCCTTGCAAAAGAAAAGGAATTGTGACGCCTGCTGCGACATGGATGAGCCCTGAAGGGATTGTGCGGAGTGAAACGGGCCGGTGACGGAAGAGCGAGTGCCGTGTGACGCCACTCACAGGACGTCCCCGGGGGAGACGGAGTCACAGAGACCAACAGTCGAAGGGCGCTTGCCAGGGGCCGGGGGAGAGAGACGGGGAGTCAGTGTTTGACGGGGACGGTTTCGTTTGTGCAGGATGAACAGAGTGTCGTGGCCGGATGGAGGTGGCGGCAGCAGAACAGGGCGAATGTCCTCGACGCCCCGGAGCGCTCGACGCTTAAACTTCAGATGTTGAGACGGCAAATTTTATGTCCATTTAACCATAATTTAAAAGAATTAAAAGTACATCAGGCATAATTCTCAGTGCTAATAGGGATGATGAGGGTGGGACTTGCCAGGTAAAATCGTCTCCACATGCATTTTGGTGACACTGAGTCCATTCAAAATTCCCGCACTCACGATCCCGCGGCTGGAGTCGACTCGGCTCAGGCTGCTGAGTGCGCGCGTGTTCACCGCACCGCCCCGTCGCGTAAAAGCCCGGCCTGGAGCGACAGGGTCGTCCGTGAATACGCGGCGAGTGAGTCAGTGACGGCGCCGTCATCAAAGAGCCCCGGACGGTCACGACGAAGGCAGTCGTGCCAGCGTGGAGAGAAAAGCAAAGCCGAGCGCACTGAGCAGGAAAGATGCAGATCGATGCACGTAGTATAATCTCATCAAAACAGGAAAACCTAAGTACGCGACCAGGTGTGTATGCGCATGTACACTTGGAAAACTTCTGGAAGCAGAGCTATCGAGATTGCGATATTGGTTACCTCGTCTGTCTGAAATACGGCGTAATAAGCGCAGATAAAATGCGGACGAAGACAAACCGAAGCAGCGGGAACTCTGACAAACGTGAGTGAGGACGGCGTCGTTGGTCGGGAGACCTTTACTTGCCATTTTCCGTGCTTTTCTATCATGTTAATTTTTTATATTCAATAAGACAAGCGAATAAAAATAATTAAAACACTCAAAAATCAAAAAAACGTACACACGCTTTATTGCTTTCTAAAATATACATGTAATAAAAATAAAAGGAAGGAAAGAATAATACAAGGCACTGTGAAAACGAGTGTCTGTCCGAGAACCGTGAGGACGTGACTCTGGCCAGGCTGCAGGGAGCGGACTCGGCCGCCTCGGCGATGTCCTGTCGCGAACGTCTGCGCTTCTGCCCGGACACAGAGCGTTTGCCCCACAAGCCCCTGAATTGCGCCCCTTGTTCCCGGTCGTCATGGAATTTGCTAACTCTCACTCTTGGCTTCGCAGGGGACTTTGTGAGCTCCCAGCGTGAAAAGCGACTTGTGTCCCTCCCACTGGAATTTCCACGGGCCCAGGACCTCGCGGGGCCGAGGGATGAGTCACGGCTTCTTGGAACTGTGGGAACCAATTCAGGAACAGCTGCCAAGTAAGTAACGCAGTGAAAAATAGCTCCCGGTCCCTGGAAAAGGAACCGCTTATTTTAGGAAGACAAGAGCGGCTTGAATCTGCGCTGCTTGTGTGTTCCATCCGCGGGGCATAGTGCCAGTGGCCCAAGAAAGCCGCGCTTGTCACAGGGGAAAGCCGTCTGTGGGGCTGGTGTGACAGCGCCTGGCATTGCCGGGCAGGGGCTAACCGGGGTGAAGTCTGAATCGCCCCGTGTGGAATGCGTCGCCCTGAGGCGTGACTGCGGGGTGTGACCCAGTGAGGCGTGCTGTCTTCCGATCGGCGGTCCTGGGGGGCAGCGTGTGCGCCGGGCGCAGCGGGAGATGCCAGGCCAGAGGCCTCGGTGCCTGGGTCTGATGAGAATAAGAAGGGACTCGAGCTCGACCGACAGATACGTCCTGCGTAGACGGACGTTGGCGTCTTGGCACGGTCCCCTCCGGCCGTCCTCTCTCCCCGAACTTCTGCGTGGCAGTGGGGGGGTGGCAGCCACTTCCCGTGTTGTCTGTTTTTCTATGTTGTGATCCGCTGTGGTTGACTTATTTTTGGCTTAAATGGCACCAAAGATGCAGGTGGACGAGTTAAGTAGCGAGGACGGATTTCGACCAGTGGCGCTCTACAGTAATGGGGGCCTGATCGCTGCTTGGATTGCTACAGAGGTGACCGGCGTTCTGAAGGGAAACTGAGGAACGAGGGAGGGGGCGGGGTGGGCCAGCCAGCGTCCGGGCAGGGGACAGTCATGACAGCGGGGAGGGGGTTGGCCCACAGGAAACCACCTGGATTTGCTGACCGGCGCTCACCGGGTCAGGCCCCAGCCTCCCATGGAGGGTGGAGGACAGGGCCCTGGCCTCAGGGTTGTCCCCTGGCAGCCTTGAGCTTTCTCAGACGGGCACTCTAAGGGGCCCAGGACCCCCCCCCACCCCCGCAGGGATGTGGCGTCGGGCCGTGAGAAACACGAGATGTCAGTCCAGGGAGAGAATTTTTGTCCATGGTCCACAGGTTAAATTATCTTGGAAAAAGGGGTCACTGGAATGCTTTGTAAACAGGTGGGAACATGACCTTGAACCCAGTTTTTACCTCATAGAGGTTCACAGGTCATCTGAGGACAAAAAGTTGGAGTTGTAACGTTTACTGTAGATGTAGACGTTTTTCGTTTACAAAAAGACGCACGTTCTAAATTTGGAGACTGATGACAGCATCAGCAATGACGTTGTTCTGGGGCCCGCGTCCCCACGTCCCCCGCGCCCCCCACGTCCCGCGGTGTTGGGGACAGGTTAGCAGTGAGAGAGGACAGGCCCGAGAGGAGCCGCTCGTGGGTCAGAGGCCGTCCACAGCATCTCCCTCAGCCACGCGACGTACTGTCACGTAGTACGTGTCCCCAGCTGCCCTGTCTGTGACAACCAGACCCGATGAAGTGCCTCTGCCCTGACGCGTTCAGGGACCCCTCTCAGGCCTTGCTCCGCGGAAGGCGCTGTGGCCCCTGCCCTCATTCCCAGTGCTCCCCAAGGTCCCTCCCACCCCGGGATCGGCCTCACGCAGCCTCGCGCACACGCTGGGAGCCCCACGGAGCCCAGGGCCAGCCCGATGGCTCGCCCCAAATCTCTGGCCGCCACAGTCCCTGCCTGAATGTGGTCCCAAAGGCAGGGCAGTTAAATGGTCATTCGCTCCCTATCTCGCCCCGCCACGTTGCCCGTCCGTGAGCGAGCGTGCGTAGTGTAATTTAGGTGTTCGCAATAACACGCAGGAAGCCCGCATCCAGACGTGATTGACTCGTGGGGCTGCACACTCGGAGGGGCTGGCTGTCCACCGCTCCAGACTGGGTGCCC
>NW_011889156.1:229071-245976 GCF_000151845.1 Pteropus vampyrus
GTGGACACGTGAGCAGGAGAATATGCAGGTTCCCTTCCCGCTCCGAGGGCCGTGCGGCCCCGGGCTTGTTCGCAGGGTCGGCGCGCGGGGCTCAGCCGGAGGTGGCCACCGATGACCAGTCTCGGGTGTAGCCGCAGAGAGAGGTGCCGGGCCGGGTGACGCCCCTGCAGGTGACGCCCCTGCCGCCCCCGCTCCCGCCGTGATGTTGGGCTTCTTTCCTTACGAGAATTGGGATGATATTTTCCACATCCGCATCCGGGCGCGTGACGTGCGGGCGTCCTGGGTCTCATTTGCACTCGGAAGTGGGCCGTCCGAAGTCGCGATGCCCAGGGGGTGGGCAGAGGAGGATGAGCGCGGAGGCACGTGGGCCGGTGTCAGTTCCGCCGCGGGTGGCCTTTCATGGTGAGAAACAAGAAATAACGCGCAGAGGCAGCGGTTTGATTTGGTGGGAGGAAATGATCTCTCAGAGGCCCGGAGACCCCCGTCCAGGAAAAGCCAAAGAATGTGGGCGAGAGACCACCGTTAAGTCAAAAAAGAAACAGAACGAAAATCTTGAGAAAGGATCCCGCCATTCGCCCACCGACTCCGTGATTTTCTATGAATCACGCATCTCGATTCCGCGTTGAAAGTGTTCCCGAAACCTACACGGCCATTCCGGCCAGCCCGGGAACTACAGATGGAATCGTTTCATATTCTTGAGACTGGAAGTTTCTGAACTTGCTCATAAAAACAGCAATAGAATAAAGTAACGGTCAATGACGTACAACACAATAAGGCCCGAAAACGAAGGCCCGAAGGCCCGGTTCCGGAAGCCGAGCGGGAACCGCAGGCGGAGCCCTGGGGTTACTGGGCCGCAGCGTTTCCGTGGGACGAGGGCCGCTCAGGTGTCCCTGGCCCCAGGCAAAACCAGGAGCAAAGCAAGAAAAACGATCCACGGGGCAGGAAATGCTATAAAAAAAGACTCCATTTCCAGGGGTTCCTATTCCTTTATGGTCGCCTCCCCCCGGGAGCAGTGGTGGCGGATTCGCACGAGGGCCCCAGAGACCGTCCTTCCTGTGGACGGAGTCATGGGCCAAGGGCACTGGCCTTCGCCGGGACCTGCCTTGTCCGTGGCTGCAGGTTGGGGAAGGAACAAAAACGCGAGACTCACGCACGGGAGGAATGTGCCGGTGAGCTGAGTGCTGTAGCCACCGCGTTGGACACACGCACGCGCACACGCACGTGTCCGGTCATGGTCCGCAAGTGTGTGTGCAGGTGAACTGCGCTGTAAATAGATAGCCCGAGGTTTTCAATCGGGGAGTGATTAATCACGGTGTAAAGGACTCTTGTTTTTGAACAGACGTCATTATAGATTTTCTTTCAAACGCGGGATCCTTTCGGGCTTCTGCAAGTGTACACGTTCATATTTATCTACGACTTCAAGAGACATCCATTACGTATAACAGTTCTCAACGTTTCATAGGCTCCAGTGTGTGTGTAGATTTTGCATGCCCAGCTAATTATATCTTAGCAAAGTTAATTCCATCATTTACGGCCGGATCGACACAGTACCCCGCATGGTCACTTTCGGCTATAACACGTAGTAATCCACACCAGTGAGATTATTTCCATGCGCCTCTCTCTGGAAGGGCAGTAACGAGATCATTGAGATATTGAGCAGAACCTAATACACATACCGAGTCAGACTTCCTCTTTGAGTCTCTAATACATGGACGTGCAGCCCCTTGACCAGAAAGTCAAGCCCTCGCCCTGGGTCTGGCCATAGGAATGCCTGTCACCTGCGCAGGACCAGCCTAACTCACAGGCAACTGTGTCTCGTGTGACTCCAGAGGCCGCCAGCGAGCTCGCTGGCCCCAAACCATCTCCATTAACTCTCCACGCGCCTGGGTTAGCACCGTGAACTATTTCTCGGGGTTAAGACTTTATCACTTGCGACCACTGGGCCATTAATCCACCCACTATTTAATGCAGTTTCGTTTGTCGCCCCATAGTAAGCTTGACCCCAAGAGCTTAAAATCGGAGGCCGGCCCGCCTCGGGCCTTGCGGGGAGGTGAATGCAGGCCCGAGGAAGGGAACGGGTGGGGGCCGGGTGGGGGACACGGCTGAGAGCGACGGGTGCGCCTGTGCCCAGGGCAGGAGAGGGGTGAACAGGAACCGTGCGTACCGGGTGTCGCCCAGGCCCGGGGCCCGGTGTGGCCTGCTACCTCGTGACTCCCGTGTGGGCGCACGTGCCGTCGGCGTCACAGTCCGTGAGGCGTGCGACACGGTGCAGGGGCGTCCGCTGCGCTTTGCTTCACGGCCGGGCACGTGGGGCGGGGGAGGGGGCAGGATGCCACCTCGTAAAACACGTCTCGGTTCAAACGAGGGTCGCGGCGTTTGGCCTTGGAGCATTCGGGGGAGGCTCATGCAGGCGTGACTGGCCCCAGGGGCTGCGTCAGACCCGACAACCAGGGCTGGTTTCCGGTGACCCCGTCCCTCGCCTCCTTTCGATGTCACCACCGAGGACGTGGGGCGTCTCCCTTCAGAGCCAACTCCGACCTTGTTTAAATTAACGATGGCGGTAGCAAGGCCACTTTCAGGCACCGTTTAAAATCACCCAGCAGATACTCAGCTCCCCATCGTCCCCAAGGAGCCTGTCTACACTGGCGCAGTGCAGCCCTGGCTGTCCCCCGGGCCCTGGCTGTCCCCCGGGCCCTGGCTGTCCCCCGGGCCCTCGCTGTCCCCCGGGCCCTGGCTGTCCCCCGGGCCCTCGCTGTCCCCCGGGCCCTCGCTGTCCCCCGGGTCCTGGCTGTCCCCCGGGTCCTGGCTGTCCCCCGGGCCCTCGCTGTCCCTGCTCCTGCCAGTTGTTGCTTTCGAGGTTTCGATTACCGTATTTCCCTTCATTTCTGTCGCTAAGGACGTTCTGCAGAACGAGTTCGCTCTCGGCCACGTCGGAGCCGTCACGGGTGTCACGCGCGGCCCCCCCGCTTCGCTCGAGCGTCTCCTTCCCCTGGCGCGTTGGCGCGAAGCCCTGCGGCTGCTTTCGGCCTTTCTCTGGCTTTCTCTTTACAACTTCCTTGCAAGGGACACGTGACACGGTGCCGTTCAGAGCCCCTCTTCCTCCGCCAGGTCTCAGCCCGGCCCTCCCTTCCCAGGAGACTGTGCTGAGCATCCCCCGGTCCCAGCAGGGGTTCGAGTTGTGTCGTGTCTCTCCCCTCGGCGGGACTGTGACTGCGGTCACCGCATCGTCCCCGTAGACGGTCTGGTCTTTGCACACGGGCGTTGGCTGCTCTCTCGGCTTGTCTGAAAGCTGGTACGTGCACACCTGCCTCCGGTCCGGATCTGTCGCGAGGACACTGCTGCCCATGCCACTGTGCCCTGGGGCAGCTGGTGGGCTGGGGGCTGACCCTGCCCGGCGTTGGAATCGGGGGTCGTTTTGGAGCCTCCCCTCCCCACCCCGGAGGGGACGAGGCCCGGGCAGCACGCTCACCCGTCCGTTCCGTCCTCGGAGCCACGGCTGGTTACAGGATCCAGCTTCACCTTGGGCGTCCCTGAGGCAGAACCGAGAGACGTAGGTAACTCCCTCACCCCCCTTTCCTCTTCCGGCACCCCCACTCCCAGCGCCCAGCGTCTCGTTCCGGTCCCCACACGTCGAGCCAGGTCTGACCTCCCAAGGACGTGCCCCTCAGGGACCACGCCTCCTGTCACTGTCACCGCTGGGAGGAGGCACAGGGCATTGAGCTCAGCTGCCTCTCTGAAGGTTGACAAGCCCAGGGTGATGCTGCCTAATGCTCTGAGCATCCTCATGCTCCTTAGAGGGGCGGCACTGTCCTGGCTGCCCGCTCTCCCCTGGGAATAACTATCGGTGGATAACAGGCTCTTAATTTACTGAACAAAATGAACTCAGAGAAACACACTCAGCATCAGACGGGGGGTGGGGAGGGAGCCGATTTCTGCCTCAGCGTGACTGCAGGGGGGACATGTGGTGGGAGCGACGAGGGCGGCGCCATAGCAGGGTGCGTCCTGCACTGCGGGTGGGCGGAGGAGGCGCAGCTGACTCCTGGGGTCCCCAGCTTCGTGCCTCCGAGTCAGGGAGGCGCTTCGGCAGGCTGGTCCCCGTCCCTGTGCACGAGCCCCCAGCCCTCTCCGCGTGGGCCTCCGGGCTCCCATGTTCCGTGTTTGCCGGGGACATCTTTGCCACAAACATTGTGCCGCATAACTAATTGGTCGTAAGGCAATTCTGCAGTGAAAAAATAAAATAACATTACGGCAAATAAAAGAGGGGACATTAAAAATGAATAACGAAACTAAAAACCCTGTTTCGAAATACAGAACATTTGCACGCATTTAAGATGCGCGCGCATTTGTGCCGATACTGAGCAAACAGCTGATTTTATCTGCGGATGGCACCTGAGCGCTGTCTTTGATCCGAGGGACATGCGGGCTCCACCCTGAGCCTCCGAGAGGCCCCTCCACGCCTCGCGCGCTGCTCCCGAGGCAGCTGCCCCCAAAATAGGAAGCCAGACACCTGCTGGGGGGAAAGGTCGCGTCTGGGAGAAACATTAGCTATTTTAAGACCATCACTATTTAACCGTTTTCTCCACCCCTTCGTCAATCCAGAAATGAGACCGAACAAGCGAATAAAAACCAAACTGTCAACCTGCAATTTTATTTTATTTTTTTATGGCCAATTAGTTCTGCGGCAAAAATGCTCATGGCAAAAACGTCTACAGCAAAGAGGCTTCTGCCCGTCCCCTCGGTCCCCAGGAAAGCATCCAGTTTCTCCTGGGACAGAAGACCCTGAGGGTCCGAGCTCCCTGCTTGGTCCCGTGGGGCCCTGACCGTTGGACGCCCGCAGAGCGCTCTGTATCCATCCGCTCATCCAGGCCTCGCCGAGCAGGCGACGGAGACGGCTCGCTCCACGTTGCCTGAGCCCCGCCCTCTGGGGAGAGGTTCAGCCGTGGCTTCGGACCTGGGAAGGTCTGCGTCCAAAGTCTGAGACACAATCCTGGCATCTCTGTCCCTTGTTCTGTTTCGGTGTGATGTCTTCATGAGCAGAAGGTGGGGTCTGGCTGGTGGCACAGGACGGGATCCCCGTCCGCAATGTCACCTAAGGGACCGAGACCCGGGAAGGGAGAATGAGAACTGGCATCTGGGTGGCATTCTGACCGCAGACGTAAGTGGCCGGCCCGAGGGCTCTGCGTGCTAGCTGGGGAACTTTTGTCACGGAGATGGCCACACGGCCAGCAGCGCTGCTCATGGGAGCCTCCGACGGCCGGACTGCGCCTGTGCCAACCGGACCCCCGATACTCTGGCAGGTCGGGGCTCACCCAGAGAGACACAGAACTCCTTGCCAAGGCCACACAGCGAGTCCGGGCCTGGATCCAGCAAGTGAGCGCAGGCAGACGGCAGTCCTAAGTGGCAAGGGCGGTTTCAGGAGCTCTTCGTGGGACATGTGCTTGGACGTCCCAGGAGAAGCTAGAACCGGGGCCGAAACCGTCTCCAGGATAAACCCGCTGGTCCCGGTGCCCGGGCCCCACCTCACCTAACCGCGTGGGCACGAATGGCTCTCACGCTGACCCGAGCAGGTTAAGCTGGACCGGACGCTGAAAAATAAACCAGCCAACAAAACGACAAGAACAGCAACAGAAGAAGATAAAAGACAAAGCACGCGGACGCCTCTCCCAGCGGCCGACGTCCGTCCTCCTGGGAGTTACGTCCACGCGCCTCTGCGGCCCCCTGAAAGCTGACGGGGCCGTCCGCGGACGGCTCGAAATCGAGCGGCGCGTAGTGTGGTGCCGTGGACTAGGAACGAGTTTTGTTTTGTCATGCGGATGTTAAGTTCTGTGTTTGCTTCCTACGGAGTTGCCTCCCGCAGAAACGACGGGAAGCCGTGAGACTCGTTTTACCGGAAGACGTTGGGCGTTCATTGATTAGGACATCAGTTCTCCAGCCAGCAGCAACGAATGGTAGACGATCTCTGTTCGCCTCCAATCGTGAACAGAAAATCGGGTTTCTCCCTGGCCCTGCGATCTTTCACGGAACAAATATTTGCAGGGCTTTATCTTGAAGGCACGCCAAGTGACGAGCCTGCCTGGGGTGTCCACATGCCCGTCTGGCCCTGGTTTCAGATAAGAATTGGAGCCAGCACCACAGATCCGGTCAGGAGGACAGAGGGGAGGACAGGGAAGGTCGGCGGGGACCAGGCCGCGTTCTGGGCCAAAGCCAAACCTTTTCTAAGAGGAACCAGACCGCAGGAAGGCGCTGCATTGCCGCCTGTCACTAGTCCGGGACGGCTCGGGGCGTTCCCAGCCAGCCCTGCCCTGGGGGCCTCGTCTAAGAGCGTCCTTTGTGGAGCTGCGTCTCCCACGGAGCTCTGCACGGGGAGCCCTCACAGACTGGGGTGGCCTAAGAGGCCATCGCGTCCTCAGCCGGGGGAACACGGAGCAGGCGGCAGATTTGCTGGGAGAGCAGGTGGAGAGGAGGCGGGCAGGGGCGGCGTGGTGGCCACGAGGGGACTGCTTGGCCGGCAGCGAGTGTCAGGGTTCCTGGGGCCATGTGGCCGCGGCAGGAAGCGGCTGCTTCGGTCCACTCTGCGGTGTCCCCAGGAGAGTCTGCGCTTGGCCCAGCCGGAGGCAGCACCTGCCAGACACATGAGGGACACTGGTCTTCTCCCAAGTCCTTCCTTCCCGGATGGATTCTGGAAGCGACAGACGCAGGAGACAGAGGGAGGGCGGGGAGAGCAGACCGGCTCTGTGCCCCGCCGTACCCCCGGCGGGGTGGGAAACAGACACGCGGAACCGCGCTGGCCCGTCGCCGTTACCGAAAGCGACCGAAATGTTACGAAATCTGCCGGAATGCGAGGGGAACGAGAGGAAGAGGAAGTAATCAGAAACACCAGACACGGAACATTCATTTCACACCTGAATTCATACCGAGCTAGACAGTTCAGGACGCCGGCTCTCCGTGTGACACAGGGTCCGTCCCCCGCCAGGGCTCTGCGTAGGCAACTCGGCTGGCGATGTCCGAGCGGCTGAAAGCCAGTGGCAGATCCGTGGGCTGGAGACCCAGAGGGGACACGTGTGGGGGAGGGGGGCCACCGTGCTGAAGTCTGAGAGGCCCATGTGGGAAAACGTGGCGGGGCCCGCGTGGCAGGCGGGGGGCCCGCGCTCCGAGGCCGTGAGCAGTAGCTGCCTCGCGTCAGGCTCTGTCCCGAATTGCGTCTTAAACCCCCGGGGGTCTGGCTCTGTCTTCAAGGTGCAGGCTCCCAACTCTGGTAAACGATGGCAGGTCCGGTTCTCAGTATTAACGGTGGCGGCTAAGAGTTAGTGCGTGACGGCAGCTCAGTCTGCACGCTGACCCTGTGAGCGGCTGTCACTGCCGTCCCCTGGCTCGCCGTGAAGAAGCTGCAGCCGGAGCGGGTGGCAAGTCGGTGACCGCCCACCCAGGTGTGTCCTCCTTCCTGCAGAAGAGCTGCCGGCCGTGGCGGGATGCGGCCGGACCACATTTCCCAACTTCCCTTGCATCAAAACGTGCCTTCTCCACTCTCCCTCATCTGTGGGGGATGCCGAGAGCTCTGAGGCCCTGGGGATGGGGGGGGCAGACAAAGGGAGGCCGGTCCCCAAGGCGGGGTGTGGTGGGAATTTATGCTCCAACCGGGAGCCCTGCGGTGGAGCGAAACGTGAGTGAAAAGTAAACCTCTGTCATGCCGAGCTGCAGGATCCCGGGGTCTGTGACACTGCGCTGGCCTTACGCCGGCGAGGACAGGGCCGTGGACTAACCACCATGGCCACACGGCCACACGGCCGACGTCTGGGGGAAAGCGATGAGTCTGGACCTGCCCCGCTCCGTGGGAACACCTGGACTGCTCAGGTGTGCTTCCTTTCGAGACGGGTCCCCTCTGCGGCCCCTCACTCTCTGTCCTTACAAGCCCCACGTGTGTCTCTGTGTCACACGCGTCCGTGACAGGGCCGACGGGCCAGGCCACGGAGTGGACACAGGTGACTCGAGTCCGTGGGATCCCTCCGGGGTCAGAACCCACTGCGGGGTGAGGGACTTCAGCCGGGCCTGGGGGCCACCTCCTTGCAGGACGTGGCTTGGCCGACCAGGGACAGGGGCAGCGACAGCCGACGCGTCTGTGTCCTGGGCGCTGGCCTCACGCTGCACCGTCCCTGTGCCCTCACCGTCTCAGGAAGGGCTGCGGTCACGTTCTTTCTGTGAACGAGGAAACGGGGTGCGGGGCTGAGCCCCTGCACGGGGTCACAGGGACACGGCGGCAGGGGCGGGGCGCGCAGAAGGCTCCGACGCGGACCCTGCTCTGAGTCGCGGCTTGCGGTGTCTCCGCTTGTGCCTTCGGGGAAAATAAATCACGAGCACACTGAGAACACGTTGACGCACGGACTCTGTGCACGGTGCACGCCAGCGCCCGTACGCGTGACTTTTCACACGTGAAGACAAAGCGTGCATGTCTGTGTCTCCTCCCTCTGCGGCTGGCTGGCGCGGCCCTCGGTGGCGCGGCCCTCGGTGGCACGCTCCCGGGCAGACGCGACCTTGGCCACACTCCGGTTCCCGCCAGACGCTGGGCCAGGCGGCTTCGATGGCGGGGCCCTTTTCCCCAGCGAGCGGCTGTGCTCCAGGAGGGGCCGCGGGCGTCTGGGGGGCAGGGCACGCGCTGGTCTGCGTTCTGCCCGTGGTGCCAGCGCCGTCACGGACACTGTGCGTCGTAAAGCTCTGTGGTCTCCAGGGCCCGCGAGGTCTGGATGTCCACTCGAAGCCGCGCCTCTTCTGCAGAGCTGTCCAGACAGGGCTGAGAGGCCGAGGGCGTGGGAACGGTCTGCAGGTGCCTGGGAGCTTGTGGTCGCACTGTCCGCTGACCATGGCAGTGACCGAGTGGAGGCCAGGTGAGCGTTCCGCAGGGAGATACAGCTCCCGGTGACCTTACTGCCATGCCATGGGAAACCTGCACACGTCCAGCCAGGTGGGGGACGGCCGTCTGGACCCTCTCGGCCTGCAGCCCCTTCCTGAGGGGCAGGCAGTCTCGCGTGGGCCAGCGGATCTTGGAAGGCGTCATTCATAAAACATCGACACTCCGAGGGCGCATAGCCGCCCCGCATGGCAGCGACAGGTCACGCGTTGGGGAGCGTGAACCAGACGCCATCTCCACTCACTCGTCACATCCGGCCCAGGCTGTCCCCGTCCTGGGCTCCAGCTCATGTGGACGCGAGCCAGGCCAGCCGACCCCGTGGCCCTGAAATTGGCAGAAGCGGTCGCTGGTCGTAGATGGCCGCCTTGCAGGAACGGGGTCTCAGCCAAGGAGAGCGGCCGGCCGGCTCGTGTCCTAGAGCTGCCTTCCGGACACTCTGGAAAAGCTCCGGGCACGAAAAAGGGCGAGACCGACTCTGACCACGCCCGGGGCTCCAGGTTAACGAGCGGTCTTGTGGGGGAAAGAGGGAGGTGACGCGACACTTGTCCCAACGTGTGGACTGGCGCCTCGGTGGTGCCGGTGACAGCCAGGACCCGAGGCTCTGCTGAGAGCCACGCGTGTGCGTGCTGAAGGACGCCGTTTGCTGCCTCGGGCCGGTGGCCCCGTGACTGCTGGTCCCCTTCGCAGAGCCCGCCACCCCCCTTTCACTGAGCCGTTTGCTGGATGGACAGAGCGAGGGGGGCCTGACCGCGGCCGCAGTCGGCAGGGCCCTGCGTGGACCCCGCGTTCCCAGGGTGTCTGACGTGAGCGATCAGGACCAAGCGACGCTCACGGTTCCCTCGGGCCTTGAGATGCGCCCGTGACAACGCCGAGGTGGGGGCGGGCATGTTGGATCTGCACAGAGAAGGGAGGGCGCTCGGTCTGCAGGGAGAGAGGCCGGGAGAGGTGTGCTCAGGTGAGCCGGGCAGCTGCGGAGGGCAGGTGGGCTGCCGTGCCCGCTCTTGCATCTCCAGGTGGTGGGTCTGGCCCCCCACGGTGCCTGGCTGCACCCCGCCCGTGGACCCTGAGCTGTCACCGCGGCCTCAGCGGGTGGGGATGCTCCTCCGGCGTGCGATCCTGGACCTCGTAACCTGCATCCTCTGATGCGGCTGATTCCAGAACCAGCTTCGCTCCCGCCTTCGCCCGGCACGTTCCCTCTGGGCCAAGCACAGGGCTCGGTGCCGGGACACGGGAGTGACACACACGAGGCACCTGCGTGCTTCCCCGCGGTGCTCACCCAAGCGCTGGAGGGCAGAGGAGGCAGCGGCGTCACCCTCTGACCCGCCGGCGTCGGCGTTCGCGCCCCGGTGGCTCCGTGCGCGTCTCCCGCACCCGCGGTGGCCGCGTCTGAAGGGCCGTGAGCTGGGACGTGGGTGGCGGGGACCACAGCACTGTTTACCGCTTCTCTCTCGGACAGGGGTCCCGGGCGGAGAAGCGGAGCTGGGCTGGCCTGTTGCTGCCCGTGGCTTCCTCGGCTGCAGGGGGGATGGAGGGGACGTCACAGGCCCCGGGGCCGTCCACGCTTGGCAGATAAAGCAAGGAAACAAATGCAGGGGACTCAGCGGCCTGTGGCTCGCCCCGCGCGGCCGCCCTGGGTCAAGGACGGAGGACGCGCAGGCCCACGCCGTGTGGCGGCTCGTGCGTATCCGCTCCCGAAGCCACTTGGCCCTGGGCACGCGCCAGAGCCCCTGGTCGTGGACTCCAGCTCGGTCGTGGGCTCCAGCTCACTCCCGGGAGCGTCCAGCTCAGCCCGGGCTGCCGACCATCCTCGTCTGGGGGACTCTGACGACGTGCTCCACGGCCACACTCTGAGCGCCAGGCAGAGTCATTCTGTTTCCTCGTCCTTAAGAATTCAGTTTATTGGACCAAAGTTTATAGTACAATCCTCGGGAACGAAGTCGCCTGCTTCCCTTCAGCCCCCGAGGTGCAACGGGGCCCAGTGCGCTTCCTCCCGCCACCTCGTCCTGCCACTGATGTCTCCCCTTGTCGCTGCCTTGTTCTGGGAGGCGACTAACGCTTCCTGTGCAGCCGCTCTACGCCAGATACTTCGAGAGTCAGGTAAAACCCCAGGCGCTGACCGCGTCCGGCGCGAGGTGAGCGCTCCGGTCCCTGTGAACACACACGCTCACGTTCCTTAGTCTTCGCCAGCAGCTCTCCTGCTGTGTGTGCGATCCGCGTCCTACAGGTGAGGGACCGAGCAGGTAGGGGACTCGTTCGAGGTCACCCACCTTGTCAGGGCGGAGCTGGGGACGGTTCCACGCTCCGAGGCTGACCTGTTCTCTTCCGTGCCGCTCTGATAATTATTAAGTGATTTTCCAAATGGACTGCGGTCTCTTGAAGACAGAAATGGTTATCTATCTTATGTTATTGGAAAAGAAATGACTTCCCCAGATGGTTAATCTCAGCCTGAAGACGAGATCCCTCCTTCACAACAGTCATCCCTGAGCTTCGCGTCCTTGTCACTGGAGAGGCCCGGGGTGGGGGAGGGGCGGGAAGGGACCAGAGATGACAGACGTGACCGGCAGCCTGGTTTAAGTGTCCGACGCTGCTGCCTGCACAGAGACATGGCCTGAGGCGCTTGGAATGATTCAGGGGGAGTCTGGGAGAGCCCCCATTTGTGTTGACGCTGGGGGAGAAGCAAGGCGCCTAATGACACAAGGTGGGTGGCAGGTGTCCTGTGGAGACGGGCTGCCGGGGCCAGCGGTGTCTGGGAAGGCTGCACCCACGGCCCCCCGAGGAGCGTGAGGGGTCCCCCGTGCCGTGTGGAGGGGCTTCGAGCTGATCTCGTCTGACTCTCAGAAAGAGGCTCCTTTGCTCCCGGCCATGCCCGACCCCCAGCGCTGCACGCAGTTGTCTGAGGCGGCTCCTTCCACTTCCCACCCAGTGTCCCCGCTGGGCCCCGGGCTCGGAGTGTCGGCTTTTCCCTCAGCGAATATTCCCAACATTCCTGACACCCTAAAAGGAGACACGTCTCCTCCAGGCCTCCCGGAAAGAACGGGCCCCAGCGCCAGCCGCGGTCGGCTGTGGCACGTTAGATCTCGTCTCGATGGCAGGAGGCGTGTGCTGTCCCTGGGGCGCAGAGACCATGGTCGGCCCACTGTCCCGGGCCTGGCAGAGCATGGGCGACGACGGGGCGCGGCACAGCCGCCCTCCAGCCCGCGAACCCCACACGCTCTGCGCTGTGCGGCGTCCTCCCCGCGTGGCCCTCGCCGGCCTGTCCCATCCCCCGCCCTCCTGCTTGGCACCCGCCCGCCTGAGCTGAGGCGCACCTGCTGGTAAGTCTCCTGCGCGGACGGGGTGGTGGCGGATTCGCAGAGCCGCAGCATGGGGAAGCGAAGGCCTTGGTGACGGTCTTGGTGCGTTTGATGTGGTCCCTCCCTGTGCCTGTCCCCACACGGCCGGCACGCTGGGGACGCGTGCTGCCCGGCCCGTTCGTTCACATTGCTGACGCACGCTGCCCGCCGTGCCCACTCTTAGCTGCCGCGTGTGGCTCGGCGGCTCCGCCGTGGCTCTTATGCCTGTGAAGCTCCTTCGTCGGTGCTGTTAGGGTTCACTCCGCACTCCGCGGGTGATGCGTGTGTGTCTCTGCTGCGGCTCAGGTGGCCAGGGGACGCGTCCGGCTGGACGCAGTTTCTTTCCCATTGAGCTCTCTCCTTGCCCCTGTGAAATCACAAATTTTTTCTTTTTAAAGTTTAACAAAAAAGGAAACAGAATGACAGATGCTTTGGGCCTGGGCGGTGTGGGAGGAGGGATGGTGACACCCCGGACCACGTACGACTACGTGGTCACGTCCCCAGCTACCCGTCAGCGGGCACACCTGCCTCCCCTGCACCAGACAGTCACAGGGACCGTAATGGCACTTTGGCTGCTGGCCGGATGCTGGCTGCGTGCAGAGGAAGATGCTTTATAAGCTTTTTATAAGTGACTATGGGTCAAGTTTAAATACCTTGACATTTTCCAAAATGAAAACGAATACCGAGCAGGACAGCCGCCCAGGACTCGCCGGCCTGGGCCAGGGACCCACATGGCCCGGTCCCTGCCCTCGCTCTTCAGTGAGTGACGATTCTGTTTTAGGCACAAGGGCCAAAGCCGAGAAAGGCCCGGGCCTTAGATACACAAGCACAGCGGGAAGGTCGGATAACCGAACGATTGTGACGTAGCGTGTCTCCGACGGCGGTTGAAACCGGTATTCCTTCAGCAATTTCCAAGTGTTTATACCTTTTTGCACATACTTCAGCTTTCGAGTCATAATTTTTCTGCCTCCTGGGCCCCCCGCCCGGAAGGCCGTCTCAGCTCAACGAGCTGCACAGCCCCTAGGCCCTTCCCCAGCGTGATTGCAACGTGCTGGGCCCTCGTGACTGCTGAATTCCCTGTCTTCTGAACTGAGACACTCGTCCCGGAACTCGGTGATCCTGCCGACGAGCCTGGAGTCCCTCGCGGGCACCTCGGTCAAGGTACGGCACGGCCTATGGCGATTCCCCCAGGTGAAGGCCTCAGGGAGCCTTGGCAATTTACCGCCGTAGGGACGTATGCAATCGACGTGTGGGTAAGTGGAAAATGAAGGTTCTTCCTCAACCCGGAAGATTCTAGACGCGGTGATCACATGATGAGAGCCGGAAGAATCCCAGCCTCGCCGACGTGGCCGAGAGGGCCCGTGAGCCGCTTTGCCTGGCGTCGGGAGGGAGGTGGCGCCTGGGCCGTGGGCCTCGCCCCTGAGGTCGCTGAGCGAGCCGCGCTTTCCACAGAGCGAGTTCCCGAAATCTAGTTTCACAGCAACTCCCCGTGTTCCCCGAGTCCGCTCTGGGCCTCACTGCTGCCCCCGGCGAAAGGGCCGCCGCCCGCGCCCACTTACTCACGTTGACGAGGTCAGGGTCGCGCCGGTGGCCCGTTGACATTCGTGGTTTGGCGTTGGCTGCGGAAAAAATTTACCTGGAAGAGAGAAGCGCGTATCGCCTGCCAACCGGGGTCATCTCCACGGCTCGAAACCCAAATCGCTGACACGCGTCCCGAAGGAAAATTCCGGTGAACTGACGTGAGCGCCGCAGTTTGAGGCTGATCAGACCCGAAGCCGTGGCTTTATTAAAGTTCCCTACTTCGCTTTGGTTTACAAAACATTTTGGCAAAGGGTCTGGAATCTCGGACCCCAGTGAGCGGCTTAAGAGCGGTTTATTTTGTTAACTTGGAACAATAGATTCTTCGAACGGGATTTCTCGCCGTGGACGTCCGGCCCTCTTTGGCTTCACGAGTTTGTCCCGCAGTCGTGGCCATCGCGCAGCCGGGGATTCCCCTCGGTGACACGTCCTAGTTGTTGGCTAGACCAGGGGTCCCCAACCCCCGAGCCGTGGCCCGGTACCGGTCCGTGGCCTGTCCAGAACCCAGCCACACGGCAGGAGGTGAGCGGCGGGTGAGCGAGCGAAGCTTCATCTGTGTCTGCAGCGGCTCCCAGCACCGGCGTCACCGCCTCAGCTCCGCCTCAGATCCTCAGGCGTCAGATGCTCGTAGGTGCCCCGGGCCCTGGTGCCACAAAGGTTGGGGACCGCTGGGCTGGCACATACATCAGACTGTCGTGGAGTAACAGTGCTTGTGAGCGCCGTCAGCTGTACCGCGGCGGGCAGGGCCCGAGAGGCATAGAGAAAGCTGGGTGCTGCCTGTGCCTCCAAATCCGACAGGTCAGGTAGCGGACGTCGGACCAACACCTTGGATAAAGGTCACCTGTGACTTCAGGCTCATAGCAAGAACGTCTGCTTCCCCTCGGCTGCGTGTGGGATCCCTTCCTACAGCTACAGCAGGGCTGAGCCGCAATCGAGGGGTGACATTGCGGTGTGACAATCGGGGGCGAAAGGGGTTATGGAAACCTTACGAGAACGTAGGGGGCCAGACCGGTGTTAGGGACAACGCTGGGACGTGATCTAGCGCGGAGAAGACGGACTTCACGCACCCTTTAGTCGTTTCATCCTCGGGGCAGCCCCATACGGCACGTGCTCGTCAGGAGTGTGTCAACAGATAAACTGAGGCATATTAAAGTTTTTAAGCATTTGCTTGAGTGCAGCTTGATCTGCGTTGGCCAGCGTCCAAACTAGCAGACGGAGGGACGCTCCAAGAGGCTGTGCAGACTGGCAGGCTGTCACAGCCAGAGGGGCCAGGCACAGGAAGTTACACGAGGCAACAAGGCAGGCTGCTTGTTGCCAGGTCGCTCTCCTTTGGGGGCGGCAGGGGCCTCTCAGGCGGAGGACCTTCCTCATGCTCCCTGGCTGGTTCCTGACCGACAGGTTGAAGATTCCACTTCGTGGTTAAGTCTCGGGCTGGTGACATGGGACGTAGCATAAGCAGCTCCATGTGAGACCTGCTGTCTTGTTGTTGTTGTTGTTGTTGCTTTGTTGTTTTTAACAGGCGTTACGTGACTGGCCGAGGTCGGGCAGTGGGAAAGCTCAGATTTGAAACCACTCGGTCTCGCACTGGAGTGTGTGCCTTCGATGCCCCGTCATGTTGAGTGTCAGAGGCCTAACGGGTGGGAGGTATAACGAAGCTGCTCGAGATGGCAGAATCGAATCCACGTGTCGCACGAGACCGGGCTGAGGAAGGAAGCGGCTAAGGCGTTCCAGCCGCAGACACCGCGGAGGACAGAGCTCGGTGGGCCGGAGGGCGGGAGCCGAGGGAAGTCCCCGCGGAGGAGGGTGACGTGGGCATTTAGAAGGTTCCGGGGAAGGGGCCTTGGGGAAACAGAGAGAGGAAAGGGGAAGAGTCGAGTGACTCACCTGGCAACGTGGAAGCGATTCCAATCGAAGCTCGTGTATTTCCTAAGCTTCTGTAAGAACCGTGATGAAAACGGCCCAGAGGGATGAGAGTCTGTGCCTTTAAATCTTCTACTTTTAAATTTACACGCAAGGGCATCTAGGCTCCAGGGAAGGGGGCCCTTCCTGGGCTGGGTGCCTGGGTGCCACCTGGGTGGGGATCCGAGGCTCACGGGGGCAGAGGGTGCTGTGGGCCAGGCTGTCGTGCTGGCACCTGGCCGGGGACACCTGGCTGACCGGTGGGCGTCTGCATGTGAGGGAACGGGAGTGTGCGGCCCGCGGAGTCGGGGAGGACGTTCCCAAACGCTAGTGGACTCGGGGCTTTCGGGGCCACACGCTGGTGCTCCCGGGCTCCTGGGACTCATCGGCGGAGATCCTCGTCCTCGTGGGTCAGGAAGCCCCTCCCCCGTCGGAGATGCAGCGGAGCGTCGGGGGGCACTGCCCGCGGCACCCAGCACCACCAGCGGGGCCGAGGGGCACAGAGCACCGAGCTGGTGTCACGGGGAGTCCGAACATTTCGAGGTGTCGGGTGATTTTAGCTGACGAGCAAGCTCGGCCCACCTCCGGAGCCTGTCCCCGCCCTGCCATCCGCATTGTCCCCCTGCCCACGCCTGGCCGTCGCCTGCTGCCGGACCGGCCGAGGGAGCCAGGGTGTGATTTCCTGCCGGATGTCGCCGAGAGGGATGAAAACTGCTGACGAGAAACTTCCCAGCCAGACAGCCGTTCGATCCCAAAGCTGCTGCCCATCTGCTCTTTAAACCCTCGTCCCCCAAAACTCTCCGTCGTGCTGTTTTCTGCGCAACCAGTGAGAATTTTGCACAAAACCTTCCTGTGCGGAGGACGCGTGACGGGAGCCTCGGCGTCCCCCCACCGCCCGGCCCCTCTGAGGAGCCCGTCGCGTGCACGCAGAGGCTGGGATCGCGTCGCTCGAGGTCCCTCCCGCCTCCGAGCCCCAGGTGCCCCCGCAGTGGCTGCTCCATCGCTGCTTCCTGAGGGGTCGCCGTCCACTGCGGGTGAGAAACGACCGAATTTTCCTGCACCATGGTCCCTCGCTGACCGCTGTCAGGAAGAAGAACGGCGGCGGCCACCGGAGGCTGAGTCCCCACGACGTCCCGCATGGCTGGTGCATGTCTGCAGCGTGGGCGGCGGCTCGACCGCCTCTGTGCGTTTGCG
>NW_011889156.1:248986-251297 GCF_000151845.1 Pteropus vampyrus
GCCTTGTGGGACCCGCCCGTTCTCATCTCCTGCCGCAGGGTCTTGGAGAGGTAACGAAACCGTACCCGGACCCCGGCGTTCTGGGGTTGGCCTGCCGGCGGGCACCGGCCCAGGGCAGCGCACCAGCAGCAGAGTCTGCGGTGTGGAAGGAGAAACAGTTTCATACTGAGCTGGCCAAAGCAGAGACGGGCGCCGATGGTGAAGACCCGACCTCCCCGTGGCGTGTGGGTGACAGATTCTATGGGGCAGAGTCACGGGTCGCCGTGTGCGAGGGGTGAGCGGCTGCCGGGAGCCAAGTGCCCAGAGGTAGGGAAGGGTGACGGACCGGGTCTCCGGGGCGAGAGGACAGCTCAGAGGTCGGTCCCCGTGTCCCTCTGTCCGGTCTCGTGGGAAAGTAGCCAGGGTCGCTCACACCAGGGCTCAGGAGCTGAAGCACAAGGTACATCAGGATGTCATGTGTAGCCTGCAGAGGTCCCTACCGTGAAGCACGAGTCAGGTCCAGGCCCTCTGCTGCCTCGGGGGCTGCTGATGACTGCGGGTTGGGGTGGGGGGTCGGCGGCGAGGTCTCGGAGGGCGCGTGCGTGTGGAGAGGGATGTGACTTCCAGCGCTGGGGCTTAGAGCTGAGCCTCATCACTGAGCCTCATCACTGGTTTCAAAATGGCCCTTAACGAGATTCCAGCTAACGGAGCAGAACCCGGCCCCGGGGCTCTGCGTGGCACCCCCGGGAGGGCAGGCCCCGGGTGGCCGTGTGCCCTACGGCTCAGGCGCGGGTCAGCGGGCCGACATGGGGCTGCCTGGCATAGCTGAGCCAACTCGTTGCTGGAAGGTTTCTGAAAAGCCTCTCCAAAGCCTCTTTAGAAATGATCCTCAAGGACCCTCACGGAGGGAAATTAGTCCCCTAATGCACAGAGCGGGCTCCGGTCCAGGTTTATAACCCACGGGCCTCTCGCGACGCTGCCCGATGTCCAACACGAAAAATCTAGGTTTAGCGCGATTTCGTCTCATGCCTTTTCGGGAAGTGTCTCAGAGGCCGAAGCAAGGCGAGGAGGGTGGAGAAGGGAGCCGTCCCTTTGCCTCTGTCGAAACAGTTCAGAGTCACTTCCGACACGTGCACAGGGGACAATTAAAGTATGGAGCGAAATGGATGAGGAAAAGCTCACACGGCCGGCTTGGAGTTTTACGAAAATTTCTTGGAAGGAGCAAACTTATATTGTCAAAACGATAGTAATCAACGTGGGGGTCCCCCCCACCCACAGCCCGAGGCCGGCGGGACGTGTCTGAGACGCCCTCACCGAGCTGTCACGAAGCCCTTCGCAGCAAACGTCATTCCCCCCGCTTGACGGATGCAGAAACGGACTCAGCGACCTTGACCAACTGCCCAGTCGGTGCATCGTACGTCGATTTGAACCCAGGGCTGCCCGGCTCCAAACACGGCCTTCCTTGTTATCCATCCATCTTTTTAACCAAACCTAACAGCAGCGACGATAACGTTCAGGACGAGAAATCTAAAATCACGATCGTTTGCATATCTGTGACGCTTTTTAAAACTTCATTGCAGGATTTCGAGCATCTGCGTCGACAGCTTCCAATAGTGTTTTCTGCCATGATGCAAACGTTTTATTTCTGTGCTCTCCAGCCGCGGGCCACCTGTGACTCGTGAGCGCCGGACACGTAGCTCACGTGACTGAGAATCTCAGTTCTTAGCTTTCTTTAGTTGAAATTTCTATTTCAATAACTGTGCGTAGTGCGCCTACCGCAGCAGGTAGTAGAAGTCTCTGGTGTCTAGAACGAAAGTGCTTACAGACATGTGGCAAGAGAGACACCTTTAATACAAGCATAATATCAATGTTGATTTTTTTCCTGACGAACATTGACGGAATTTCGAGAAGATAGATGGGCCTCGTGTGCTGCGGGTGGACGGTTGGTGCTCGTAACGAAATCCTACACGTCGTCCCTGGCAGATGGATCTGGGACACGGTTTTCATCCTCACGTCTGCGAGGGGCACGTCTTGGAGAAACGGCGCACACTTCAGTAAACTTAAGAGCGGCCGAAGGAAGGTTTTCTTTTCTGTTTTCGCTCTTGCTCTTTGCTCGCGCACTTGACCGTGTGCGTGTGCAGACCCGTGTTCTGGAAGGGCTCTCCCCTCCATGCTGGACGAACCGTCCAGCGCGCGGCCACGCGAGTCTCCGTTTCCCTAAAAACGAAGCTTCTCAGAGATCGTGTACTTCTGCCGATGTTCTTCATCTTCCGGCACGTGGAAAAATACGGCGTCCAAAGTGTTGTCGGAGACGGTGACCCGCCTTCCGCTC
>NW_011889156.1:254277-255448 GCF_000151845.1 Pteropus vampyrus
GAGCCCGGGCTCCGAGGGATGAGTTGAGGGGAAGCCACGACCCCCGACCGCCCAGCCGTCTCTGGGGCTGTCGTGGGTCCGTCTGCCCCTCCCCCTTCTTTCCTGTCCTCCCTCCGTCCGTCCCACAAACACTCACTGGACAGTCGCTGTTTGCAAGCCCAGCGCCAGGGCACTGCAAAATCTTATTGTTTCAGTGATGATCTCGATCTAACCTGACGCATACACGAGCTTGTAAAATGATTCCAATGTCCCCAGACAGGAGCTGGAGGATCCAGGACCCAGTAAACCACACTGCCCAGGTCAGGGATGTGCCGAGGGAGTCGGTCCCCTGCACCGGCAGCATTTATCTGAGGCTCCGAGGGTTTCATACGGGCGAACGACGCGGATACCAGCAGATCCGCACCGTAACGTTCTCGTGCTGTTCAGCTGCCGCGCAGAGAGGCCCAGGCCCCAGGGCGGTACTGTGGGTCCCGGCTCCGGCTTGCAAGGGGCTTGCAGAGACTCGTCTGCGTGGAATCACTTACTTATGGCTTCGGGGCATTTGCGATTGCGGCTTTCAAAACACTCTTTGCAAAATGTAGCGAAGTAAAAATTACCCGAGAGAGAATGACGGCTGAGGGCAGCGAGTCGTTCCCGGGCTGCGTTACAGACGCGCGTGGGAATCCGCCACCTTCGCCGTGTCAAATACCTTCTCTTTTACCCTGGTTTTGTTCCTGGACGCGTACGCGGCAGAGATGGCTGTTACGGCTCTCGGTCGCGCCCGATCCTGAGATTAAGAGCTGTAGAAATAGTGCTCGCGGGCCCGAGGGCCTGGCTTCACCACCTCTGTAATGTTTCTGCTCCAAGAGCAATATTTCAAGGATGCTGTAAAATTTATAAGCCTGTATTCATGAGGTCCAAGCAGCGAGACCAGGGATTCTTCCCAGCATCCAGCACCTGACAGAAGCTGCCGTCATGCTGTCCCACCTTGTGCCATCAAGGTGCCACGATGAATAGTGTTTACAGGAGCCGAGCTCAGGAGCTCAGAGCCGGGTCTTGGAGACCCCCCTGGGGGAGGAAAGGGTCAGCTGAGAACTGCCCTCTGCTTTGGGTCGGACCCGGGCGGGGGATGGGGGCGTGGGGGAGGGGATGGGTGGGGGGGGGGGGGGGGGGGGGGGGGGGGGGGGCGGGG
>NW_011889156.1:257176-267685 GCF_000151845.1 Pteropus vampyrus
GGCCGACAAACACCCTGTGTGCAGAGCAGGTGCCGTGTCATGCGCGGCCCTACAGGTGGGTTTGCAAGTGGTTTGTCTCCCAAAGTCCTAACCATGGCTTAGCTGGGCGGCCTGGAGCAGACACCCACGGAGGGGCTGGCCCTGGGTGCGGGCGCCCTCCGGTTATTTGGAAAGCATTCCCGTGGGACACAGGAGCACCTGCTTGCTCTCCGGGGGAGCCAACGGCAGTTTGAAGACGTATCTGCCCCCGAGCAGATTCCCTCATGTGTTCACGGAAAGTGGTTAAAAGCCGAAGCATCTCTCGTCACCTCTCTCTCCCCTGAAGCCTCAGCTGTCGGGTGTGGCTGACAAAATCGTTTCTGCAGAATGCGCTCGACTCAGGCGACAGTCAAGCCCGCCGGGGTGCCAGGCAGAAGCCAGAGCAGTGGCCTCATCGTGCTAGGAGCTTCTCTGTCCCGACCAGATGGGACTAGAGTTAACTAGATGGTAGTCGGGCTTGGAGAATCCAGTGACCGGACAACTGCGAACCAAGCTCTCCCGTGCCTGGGTCTAGTGAAAAACGCAACGTCCGGCCTCTGCCCCGTGTGGTTCGCGCCTCAACGAGAGCCGTGTTTACGAGGACGCTCCCATCCGCCCGGCTGCCGGTGGTGGCTCCCGGTGGCTGCTGCGTCTCCTCCTCCTGGCGAGCAAGTGGCTGTTGGAGAAGAGAGAGAAGCGGGCCCGGGCTCAGGCGACTTCGCAAGCCTGGCGGAACTTCTCCCACGCGACCTGTTCGTCGGAGGAGTCTGTGTGCTCCGCTTGTCCTCCTTCCTGTCTTAACTTTTCCGTGCGGAGGGAGGGGACAGGGGCATCGTCACGGCTGTCCCGGAAGACTCCGTGTCGCTTCGAAACTGCGACAGACAGGTATCCTTGGCTCCCAGGAAGCCCTCCCCACCGCCCGACCAGAATCTCTCCCATTCTTGTCTAAGCGATTAAAATATATTTTTTTTGTCCATGGAGAAGTCAGATGAAGAAGCGACACGTTTCTACACCTCTTCCTTTTTTTCGGCGAATAGTCCCCTTGTTTCTTTGTTTTTCATTTGTCGGTCAGGGTTGACATTTAACGTTATTGTATCTCAGTTTCGGGTGTGCAGTCGTGTGACCGCGGAGGTGTTCCTCCTGATCAGCGCCCAGCTGGCACCCTGCGGAGTCGCGACAGCGTTACCGGCTGGATTCCCCAAACCTCCTCCTACCCGGCAACCATGAGTTTGTTCTCTGTCTCTACGAGTTTATTTTTGTTTTATTCGTTCATTCATTTATTTTTTTTTTTCAGATTCCACGTGGACGTGAAATCACGTGGCATTTGTCATTGTCTGTCTGGCTTATTTCGCCCAGCACACATAATCCCCTCTAGGTCCATCCATGTCGTCGCAAATGGCGACATTTCACTCTCTCT
This sequence comes from Pteropus vampyrus, assembly GCF_000151845.1. Lineage (NCBI taxonomy): Eukaryota > Metazoa > Chordata > Mammalia > Chiroptera > Pteropodidae > Pteropus > Pteropus vampyrus. The sequence continues at coordinate 258,612 of NW_011889156.1, forward strand.
TGGCCGAGCGACATTCCATGGTGTGTCCGCTTCGCCCCTTCTTTACCCGCTCGTCTGTCGATGGCACTTGGGTGGCTTCCGTATCTCGGCTGTTGTGGCTAGCGCTGCAGGGAACATAGGGGTGCATAGATCTTTTCTAATTAGTGTTTTGGATTTCTCTGGATAAAGACCCAGAAGTGGACCTGCTGGGTTATATCGTAGTTCTGTTATTTAATTTTTTGAGGAACCTCCAAACTGTTTTCCCCAGTGGCCGCACTGATGTGCACCGTCACCAACAGTGCCCGAGGGCTCCCTTTTCTCCGCATCCTGGCCTATCTCTCTCCCACTCCCCAGAGGCAGAATTCAGACAGATGCAAATGAGAAAGCGCCAGGGACTCCACTGCCAGCCAGAGACTGGAAAACGGAATCAGAAAATGCTCAGCTCAACAAGCTCTCTCTTTGTTAGCCAGGGCTGCGGAATTAAACAGCCAGGCGGCGAGCCCAGCCACCCGCCCCTCCTCCGGCGGGTAGCCGGAGATCTGAGCGCCCAACTCCCGTCCTGTCTTTGAAAGGTTTTCCACAGGGGAGCGAGGGAGGCAGAGCCTTCGCGCTGACACAGCTGCTCCTCCTTCCTGATGCTAATGGCCGGGCTCAGATGCAGACTATCACTTCTGTGTCCTTTGTCCTTCGAGGACGAAGTATTCGCCGACCTACACCACTGTCGGCGAACTCCAAGCCGACTGAGATCCGAGGACGCGACAGTTACACAACCACTCCACTGGGCTGTCACCGCGAAGGGCCTGCTCTCTCCCCGCCGTGTTAATAGCCAGATAGGAAATCTTTAAACGGCTGCAAATTGCATCAATTAAAATCGTTTCCGTTCCAAGGGAGCCCGGGCCTGCGTTCTTTGACCCCGTGTCTTTTTATGTTGGATATACTTTCTTAATTAAGCGAGTAATAAAAACAAGCAGGAGTAATTGTCACACAAACGTTTCCTAAAGTAAAAAATTTTTGAAAGAATTGAAAAGAAAGGCCGAGGTAGAATTCTTCCGTAAGGTGTAAACTTTGCGCATCGCCGCTTCATTATTTTGGCAGCAGAAAAAACCACAGGTACGAGGGCCCCTTTCTCGTGCTGGACGTGACCTTGGCCTCCGTCTCTAGGACGAGCCGGGGCAGAGTAGACCTGTGAGGGCGCCAGAGAGGATGGTGCAGACTGACTGCTTCTGCGCGCGGGTGTGTCCCGGATGGAATGTGGCCGTTCGGAGTAGGTCAGATCAGTCTCTTACTCGATGTTGCCCAGTAGCGCCCACCGCATCCGGGACGAACGCACGCCGTTGACCGCCGGCCACGGGGCCCGCCGGACTCTGATGCTTCCTCCCCGCCCACCCCCCGCCCCCGCTCGCCTGCGTCGAGCCCCGTTGCCCGGCTCTGCTCCCTGACCGGGGTGCCCCCCAGGCCTTTGCCCGTCTCTGCTCCCTGACCGGGGTGGCCCCCAGGCCTTTGCCCGGCTCTGCTCCCTGACCGGGGTGGCCCCCAGGCCTTTGCCCGGCTCTGCTCCCTGACCGGGGTGGCCCCCAGGCCTTTGCCCGGCTCTGCTCCCTGACCGGGGTGGCCCCCAGGCCTTTGCCCGGCTCTGCTCCCTGACCGGGGTGGCCCCCAGGCCTTTGCCCGGCTCTGCTCCCTCTGCTGAGACCGTCCCCCCGATATTGTTTGCGTCGCTGGCTCTTTCTCTGCCGCGGGCTGCGTCCTCGACTGCCGTCTCTCTAGGGATGTTTCCTCCGGCCACCCGGGCTCTCCCTCCGCCCCCTTCCGACGCCAGGCTTCATCCGGTCGCCCCGTTTACTCCCCTCCTTCCTTCATCGACCCGTTTCCTACACGTTTCTCCAAACTGAAATACTAGTTGGCAGAGGGGAGCACGTCCTCTGTTCTGCTCGCCTCGAAGCCCCTGAACCCCGAGCAGCGCCTGCGCACAGCCCGGGCTCGGAAGGTGCCGTCGCATCTGCCGGCGCCCCCGTGAGTGGTGACGGGCCTGGGCTGGAACCGGCCTCGCCTCCCGCTGCCACCGAAGCCCGTGCTGGTCTTCGAAGGGCCGCTGACCGAGCCGTGCAGACTCGGGCCCCGCCAGGGCGACCCGTCTGGCCAGCCGCGTCCCAGCGCCACGTGAACGGCCCAGACCACGGCAGAATTTCATGCTGCAGGCGCGGTCCCCCGAGACAGCATTCTAGTGCGGCGCGTGCTTCGAGCTGCTTCTCTGCAGCGGTGATTAATCTGAGTTTATTTTGCCAGCTCCGTCAGGCCCATTTCTCCTCCTGACCAGCGGCCGCTGACTGAATGTCGCACGGGGCTTTGATTAGCAATAGCTTGAGGTCCCCCGAGACCACAGGAGGCAGGGCGGCGTCGTGGGCAAGAGAGGATGGCGGCCCGGGGGTGAATCGCGCCCCCCACTTACCAGCTGAGGGACTCGGGGCGCGTTCCCCAGACTCTCCCTCACAGTTTCTCACCTAGAAGATGTAGGAGCACCAGCTCCTCAGGGGCGTCGTAAAGAACAAGTACAGAGTAAAGCGCTTAGAACGCGCAGAAACAGTGCCCGGCGCACAGTAGGTGCTGTGCTATCTGTTATGCCCGCCCGTAAGGAACGTGCCGTCTAGGAAGGACGGGCAGGACCTGCGGAGGAAAAAGGTAACTGATAGCAGAAGTCCCATGGGACCCCAGGGAAAGGGAGACACCGCTCCGACTTGGGCGCTTAGTAAAAACCTTCCCCAAGCTCAGTTGAGGCTCAAATCTCGAGATAAGAACATTCATCGGGCCCCTTCTGAGGATTATTGATTGGGTTGGAATAAAATCTTCGTCTTTTGGATTCTAAGGTCCTTCCCGACACTTATGATCACTTAAGCTACTAAAACGAGGTGGACCAGACAGCCCTCCGCCCAGGGCATTGTCACACACAGAACCTGAGAGGTAAGGTCGCATGGGTACTGCCGCTTCGACTGACGATCTTCAGTTTGTTTCAAGGGCCAGGTTTGGTACATGGAAGCATCACGAGAGAGGCCAGGGACTGTTCTCCGTCAGTGAGCTTCTGGAAGTCTGCAGATCTGGGTTTTATAATTACCGTGCCCAGAACTTCTTGGTGCTGGCTTTTGCAAAATGGGTTAGCAATTCCGACGTTCGCTCTCCGACCCAGGAAAGCCGCACGCGAGATGGTGACAGCTGGAGGGGCCCCCCGGTTCGTGCGAGGGGGCCCGTGTGGGACCGCGGTGCTGCCCTCCTCCCAGCCCACCTCCCGGACTTCGGTGGCAGCTGCCGCCCCCACGGTCCCCACTGCTGGACGCCGGGGGGTCGGAGGCTGGGAGGGGCCGTGTCTCCTGAATTCCCTTCTGTGTTAAGTCAGAGAGAACCTCCACCTGTCGGCCTCCCGGGCGTGGAGTGGGTCTGGCTCATCGCACTGGGGGGTCTGGGAGGAGCCGGGGGTGGTCTCGCTGGTTTCTCTGGGGAATGATGTCTGGTGGCTTATTGGAGACGGTTTTTTAATCGTGCCGTGTGCACGCACACACACACGCGCATACGCACACACATGCACATGCACACACATGCATACACTGCACAATGCACACACGTGCATACGCACGCACACGAACACACATGCACACGTGTGCATACACCGCACACACGCGCGCACACACATGCACCCACACATGCATACACTGCACACACGCACACACATGTGCACGCACATGCACATGCACACGCGCACACATGCATACACCTGTATACACTGTGCGCACACACACGGGCTCACACACGCATACACACACACACACACACACACACGTGTATACCCTGTCCCGGTGTTGAACGTCCTGTTACGTCCGATGAGATGGTACCTCCGAGGGGAAATGGAAGGTCGGCTCTCACTGCGGGTCGTTTCCATGGCAGCCGCCGCACGCCCCCAGGCAGCGCCCTAACGATGGGTTATGGGTTATTACCGTTTAGCGGAGACACATTGTAGCAACTGATTGATAATGTAACTGGCTCAGCGAGGCCCGAGGCCGTGGGTTAACCTTTCGTTCGTTCTCAGATGCGAACACGGCCCGATGTGTGAGGTCATTTATCTTAATGTCTGTCCCTCCACGTAGCTCTTTCTCCCGTGAACAAAGGAGGGAAGGAGGAGGCCACGTGTCCCAGGGGCTCCCTCAGGCCGAGCGTGTTGGTGGCATCTCGCTTGCCACTCCGAGAAGGGGGCTTTAATCAGGAAAGTCCCTTTTTCAGGCGGCCGGACCGAGTGGTCTAGCAGCTGCATTCAGCCAGCTGCGGCTGTAGCCGGGGGAATTCACACGCTGGTCTCGGATCCGACGGCGCATAGTGGCCCGGCTGCCTGCGAGGGTCCAGCCCGGCTGCCCGCGAGGGTCTGGGAGGAAATGCACCCAACTCCGCCAGCGCCGTCTGCCCTGCTGGGCACCGAGGCCCCGTGGCTCCGTGTCAACCATCCAGCCTCGGTGGCTGAAGGCGGGCCCGCCTCGTGGCCAAGATGCTCCGACAGCCCAGGCCCGTTTGGGAACTGTCTGCCACACAGAGGGGCGACAGGGCACTACGGACCAGAGCCCAGGGCAAAGCTGTCCTGGGCTGTGCCACTGAGGGGCTTGGGGACATCTCTCTCGGGAGCTGGGAGCGAACGTAGCAGCTTACGAGGTTAAATCCCCAGGGTTCACGCTGCCTCCACGTTTCCGGCCTTGCACCCCCTTCCCGGTTGCAGTCCCCAGGCAGGCCCCGACACAGGAAAAGACCGTTTCCCTTAAACACCGTGGACAAAGAAAAACAATCAAGAGAAATATTCTAGATGCTCGTGCGGCAGAGAATTTTAAATCCTCCAAATCCTAGGAATCAGATTATCATCTTTCGTTGAAAGATTTTTCAGGCTCCATATTCATCAGTTATAAAGAACATATAAGATAACAAAAAATAAACAAAATTATAATAAGTAAGATATCTTCCATCTTCTGCCTTGGAACTGTTAATATGTAGAGACTGAAAAACACAAATGAAGCCTGCAACTAGGTTCTTAGTGACCAAAAATATGTAACCCAAACTGATTGTAGATAGATAGATAGATAGATAGATAGATAGATAGATGATAGATAGATGATGATAGGTAGGTAGGTAGATAGACAGACAGACAGATGATAGATATAATACAGTTCATGAGGAAAATTGGAGAATAAAAAATATAATATTCTATTAGCAGATTTATTTATGTTATAATCCAGTTCACTTCGACTTAAAATTCAAAAGTAAACCAACAGAGAAATTTGCCGATAAGTAATACTTCGAGAAGTATTTTTACACAGTTTGAAAAAGAAGATGTATCGAGATATTTTATGGAGACATAGCTTCAGGTGGCTGCCAGGTAGACAATCGGTTTAGTAGTGATATATATCTGAGAGAAGGGAAAAGAGTAACCTATTTAGAGAAGAGAGAACAGCTATTTTTTTATTCAGATACAATTGACGTACATTATGTAGCTTCAGGTGTACGACGTAACGATGTGATATTTGTAAAGACTGAGAACTTATCACCGCAAAAAGTCTAGTTAACACCCATCATCAAAATAGTTACGATTTTTTTTCTTGTGATAAGAACGTTTAAGATTTATTCTCTTAGCAACTTTCGATTATACTATACAATACAGTATAATTAACAGTCACTGTGCTGTGCATTACGTCTCCCAGAATTATTTATTTTATAACTGGAAGTCTGTGCCTTCTGGCCCCTTCACCCTTTACGTCCAGCCCACCCCTGCCTCCCGAAACCACTAATCTGTGAGCTCAGAATTTTGTTTGTTCGCTTTTTCAGATTCCGCATATGAGAGCGATCAGGTGGCACGTGTCTTTCTCATCTTAGTCCAGTTAGCGTAATGCCCTCAGGGTCCATCCATGTTATCACAAATGGCAAGATTTCCTTCTTTCTATGGCTGAATGATACTCTATTGTATATACGTACCATATTTTCTTTATCCACAGATGGACACTTGGGTAGGTTCCATGTCTTGGCTATTGTAAATACTTCTACAGTGAACATGGGGGTGCATAGATCTTTTCAAAGCAATGCTTTTGTTGCGTTCGGATAAATACCCGGTAGCGGAATTGTTGGGTCACGTGGTAGTTCTGTCTATGTTTTTTGAGGAACTCCAAACTGTTTTCTGTAGCGGCTGCACCAATTCACATTCCCACCAACACCGCACGAAGGGTCCCTTCTCTCCACATCCTCGCCGACGCTTGTTATCTCTTGTCTTTTTGGTGACAGCCATTCTGACAGGTGTGAGGTGACGTCTCACTGTGGTTTTGATGTGCATCTCCCCGGCGATGGGCGATGCCGAGCGCCTTCGATGTACCTGTTGGCCACCTGAATGTCTTCTTTGGAAAAACGTTTATCCAGATCCTCTGCCCACTTTTTAAATCAAATTGTTTGGTGGCTTTGTTTTGTTTCGTTCCGTTTCGCTATTGAGTTGTATGAGTCCTTTATATAGTTCGGATATTAATCCCTTATCAGATATATGATTTGCAAATATTTTGGTGGGGCGGCCTTTCATTTCGCCGACAGTTTCCTTTGCGGTGCGGAAGCTTTTAATTTGATGTGGCCCCGCTCGTTTCCTTTGGCTTTCGTTGCCTTTGCTTTCGGTGTCAGATCCAGAAAATCGTCGAGGAGCTCACGGCCCATGTTTCCGTCAAGCAGTTTTATCGATTCGGGTCTTACTTTCGAATCTTTAATCTCCTTTGAGTTAACTTTTGTATATGGTGTAAGAGAGTGGTCCGGTTTTATTTTGCTTGCATGTGATTGTCCAATTTCCCCGACACCATTTACTGAAGAAACTCTCCCGTTTCCATGGTATATTCTTGGCTCTCATGCTGTAAATCAATTCGCCGGTGCACATGGGTTTATTTCCGGCCTTCTATTCTGTTCCATTCATTTACGTGTAATTTTTATGCCAGCGCCATGCTGTTTTGATTACTACATTATTTGGTAATAAGAACCGTTATTCTTGAAAAAAAGGACACATATTTATAGAGCACCTGCACGTGGGTTCAGAGAGGCTCTTGCTTCAAGCTCGGGGATCCCTGGTGGACCCCCCGTGCCCACAGCTGAAGACAGAGGGCCCAGAGCGGTGACGTGACTTGTCCGAAGGGGAAATGCTGATTATGCAGAGGGCTGGGGTCTCAGCCCAGCTCCATTAAAGCTAAGACGTCATCGCGTTTGGTAGGTTCTCGACTAGATTTTGTTCATTTCTGTAAAAGAATTCCAACGGCTTGTGAGGGCGAAATAGCAATAAGTCAAAATGGGACTTAGAGCTGTTTGGTAATAAAAGGAAAAAAAAAAATAAGGCAGTTGCATCCTTACTGGGCCTCAACTTGAAAGGAAGGGCAGAGTCCCTGGCCTGGTTGTCAGGGTTACCCAAGGCCCCAAGTGACTTTGGTTTAGAGGCGATAAATGACCGTGTTTGAGAGAACTGCCCGCATTTCAATCTGCTGCCTCCTAATGTGTGATCGATCGTGACCACATTGGAAGCCTCTTCTCGATTTTCCACTGTCTTCTCCGTGAAATGAAAAAGAACGATATTACTCTGTAAGGTTATTTGGGAATTTAAAAAGCGATGTGTGTGTTTTAAATAAGCTAGACCTAATATCACTAAATTTATAAAGCGTCGACAAGGGAGGATCAAGTGAGTAAGATGTTATAGATTACAGGGAAGTGTTACTCAGTTTCTCCGTTAAATAAAACTTTCATTTCCCAATTGGTGCTGCTGAGACTGTGCACCAAGCTTCGTGTCTCCCATGATCTATAAGAAATCGAAAGATTTAAGGTTCCTACACCGAACAGACAGCAAAGCAGCAGAATTCTTGATTTTTAGTCACATATTGAACAAAAGCAGAAGTCGATAACGTTAGCAGAAAATAATAGAGAAAAAGATCAAAGAATACAAAATCTGAAAAAAATCAGAAAAACAGATAAATTTCTAGACGAGACTGATAAGGAAGAGAGAGAAGACACCAATCGCCAACTTCAAAAAAGAAAAGAAACAATATCGCTACTGGCTCTACAGACCTTAAAATGATAGTAAACAAATATTAAAATTTTTGTGTCCATAAAGTCGATGATTTACATGAAAAAGATAAATTTTATAAAAGACACAAACTACCAATGCTCGTGCAGAAAGAAACAGATAACCCGAATATCTCTTGTCTATTTGAATTATTGGGTACGAATCTCCTACAAAGAAAAACGCAGGCCCAAATGGCATCACTGGGGAATTGTACATTCAATGAAGAAGTAATACCGATTTTGCACAAACTCTTCTAGACAATTCAAGAGAAAGAAACACTTCCTCTCTCATTTTATGAGATTAATGTTTTCCCGATACCAAAACCCAACGAAAGAATTACGAGAAAACTAGAGACAAATATCCTTCGTAAATATAGATTTTAGTAAATCAAATACATCGAATTGTAGAAAGATGATGCATTGTGACAAATCAGACTTTATCTCTGGATTACCAGGCTGGTTCAATGTTCAAAACCCAGCTTTTTTTTTTTTTTGGATTAGTGTTTAAATCATATACCTTTTTTCATTCTTTTATTTTTAAACTTGCAATATTTTTAAATCTTGTCTCTTATAAGCAGTGAAGAGTTTGAGTGTTTAGTCAGTTACTAGTAACTGATTATAGATTTTACTATATCTTCCTTCAATTCTGTACACGTTTGCTTTTTATATTTTGAAATTATATTATTAACTGTAACAAATAAAGTAATGATACGTCTCATTTGTTTTTGAACATTTTTTCACTGTGAAATATTCTGATCTCTAGTAATGATTTTTGCTTTAAAAGCTATTCATCTGATAGATTAGATTAGATGAAAATTTAAAACGGTTCATCAAAAGATAACACTCAAATGAAATTTAAAAATCAAGCCATCAGCGGGTGAAGATATATACAAAAACATAGTTCTGACGAGGCATGTCCCAGAGTATGCACAGGACATACAAGTCAGTGAGAAAAATCAGAGACCCAGTAGCAAAATGGGCAAGACCTTTGAACAGGCACTTCT
>NW_011889156.1:268875-278535 GCF_000151845.1 Pteropus vampyrus
AATAGCTGACATCGGATTATGTCAAATTCACTTTCCAACGCAAAGGAAAACGCAGTTACTTCCCGTGGCCTGTGTTCTGCTAGCTTGGCTCCTGGGTTTTGATACACGTCCATTAAAAGTGTCTTGATATAAGACCCCCATCTCGGCTCCGCAGGGAAAATTCGCGTCCGCTTGGCTCATCACTGTGTTTCTAGTACCTAGACTACCTCCAGGACCGAATGAGGCGCACAGCAGGCACCCGTTGAATGAGTACCTGGATCAAAGAAGCAAGCGAGCTGCCCTTGGAAGTACTCACCACGTGGACCGGGCTCCGCCGTCACCGAGGGAAGCGGCCCGTACTAGGCGCTGTCGGCGGCTCGAGCACCGGTTCCCACGGATTTCTCCTGCTCTACAACATCCACCGCGAGAGGCAGCTCAGGGGGTGGCAGGAGAGAGGGCTCCCTTATTTTTCCTCGCAGCCTGAGTCGTCACAAATATGTCACCGTCACCTACGTCAAGCCCACTTCCGCCTCGATCGAGTTCAATGTACCCGCTCGAAGTGACTTACAGTGACATCTGTCAGTTACAGAGAGGGCGCGTTTCTTCATGGAGTCCACCGCTTAGCTTTCCACGGTGTCACATTTACATCTCGAGAGGACCACGATGACGCTCCTTTGGAAATAGTCTGTAATTCAGCCCGGGCCTTTCCATGACGTATCCTTTATCGTTTTAGAGTGACTCGTACAAGTAGAAAATCTATATGTGACATGGTACGAGCTGCAGAGAATTCATCTTAATGTAGCTTAAATGATTCTTACTGCACGTCGTGGCATTTAATCGTATTTTGCCTTAAATTGTTATTTACTCTTTTCATAAAAGCATCCGTCATCTCTCATCTAAACTGTAGGCTCATTTAAATCAGGGGCTATGACCTTCCCAGTTCTCAAGTGTCTTACCTCTGGCCGAGCCGCACGAGTCACCAGACTCCAGGAGAGCAGAAAAGAGGGTGGAAAGGTGACCTTTCATCAGAGTTTTTAGTTTCTGATCTGCACGATCGGTCATGAGAGAAAATCGTTAGCAGCAAAGGCTCTGAGCTCGTGGTACAAAAAAATCCAACTAGTATCTAAAAAGAAGTAAAATAAGAGCTTTAGCTGATAGCCAGTGAGAAGAGGAAATATTCAAAATATTACCCTCATCGCTTACTGCATCTCTGCAGGTAATGGAAAGTCACACTCCTGTGAGCTTTTCGGAAAGAGGTTTACTAGATAAGATCCTTTGAAAAAAATCTTAGGTGGAGAATTATCGACCATACTCTCTGTTTTCCTGCTATGATTGTAAACTTTCCTTGATAGGAACCTTCGTGCGAAGGAGCCGTAGGTAGCATCCTCACAGGGCGCTGGCTCACGCTCAAATGAGAAATCATGTCAAGATAAGAAAATCATTTGGTTCTTTCAAGTTGAAAAGAAGATGCGTTTAAAAATATCACTTGGTGGACGTATGAGAAGGTTTCCTATAATCAGTTACCCAAAATAAACCATATTATTTAGCGGATGTCTGCAGGGAGACCACCAAACAGATGTTTGAGACAATGAAGAAAGGCTGAAAATATCTCAAGCATTTCCGTGCTTCGAAATATGTGTATTGATTTTAGAGTGAGGGGGTGAGAGATATATGTTCGTTTTTTAAATGAAAGCCTGATATTTCGTTTATGGGACAGATTTTTCTCTACGTACTATAGAAAATTCATGCTATGAACATTTACGTCAAGTCTTGGAAGAAAGATGAGATGAAAGCCATGTATAATTAGAGTATGTGACTCGTATGGAAAATAAGTCTCTTTAAATTCTCAAACCTGCGAATTAGAAATCACAGATAGACCAGCCCCCAACCCCCATGTCACCTCCCCGCCGGCCCCCGGCCTCCATGTCACCTCCCCGCCGGCCCCCGGCCCCCGTGTCACCTCCCAGCTCTCCTAGTTAACTTCAGGGGCCTCGAGTTTATGACATCCCTAATTCTTAACAATGAAGATGGTGCTTTTAGTGCTCATTTTGATAAAATTTTACCACTCCAAATCTATTTGGCTGTTTTATAGCGTCATTATTATTGTTCACCAAGGCGTCAGACCTTTACCGTGTGCTCACGGCCGGCTCCGGGAGACGCAGAGCTGAGCGTGTGATCTGGTGCCTGGGGACAGCTCGTTGACTTGTCACCTCGTCTCGATCTCTGGCTGCGGAACCGGAGGTAACGAGGGCATCTGGGATGAGCGGCACGGAGAGGGGGCGGCCCAGCGGGTCGTGGGGACAGCTCCGCGGTACCACGTGGACCCCGTGCTGACACGCGGTGACCACGGGGTCAATATCCGTAACCTAAAAAGTAACATAAAGGGATAAGGGGCGACGCTGTAGACTGGAAGCCCGTGTCCTCCCGTTCACACGTCCAGCCCTAACCCCTGAGGCGACGGGGCTGGGGGCGGGGCCTCTGGGGTGACGAGGTCACAAGGGCAGAGCCCCGGCGAATGAGACTAGCACCCTGATGAGAAGAGACAGGGTCTGCTCCTCCTCTCGGCTCTCGGCCACGTGGGGTCCGTGCGAAGTCACAGCTCTGGGCCGGGAAGTGGGTCCTCACCGGGCACTGGGCCGGGAAGTGCTTTGAACTGGGACTTTCCAGGGTGTAGGATTGTGAGATAAATTTCCGCTGTCCGTAAGGCACCCAGTCTGTGGGATGCCGGTAGCGGCCCACGGGTGGATGAGGAGCTGGGTAGAAGATGCGGCCCGTGCAGAGATGCGGCCGGGTGGACCGAGGGCCGAGCGGGGGCTGGGCTCGGACCACCCTCCGGCCCGGCCCGGCATCTCCGTCCAGCCGTTTCCTTGCTCCACTTACTCCTCCTCTTTGCTGTGCTATCCAGATGACGGCTTCGCAAACACCCCTCAGCCCGGTCGGCGGGCACGGCAGCTTTTCCTTCTTCCCTTCTCCCCCTTGACACCCGATTGGACCGAAGCCTGAACCACCTACTTATGAAGCTGCAGTTGTGAACCCCGAGGCGCCCTCGGCCAGCGGTCCAGCCAAGACCCCTTCCCTCTGGCCGGATCTGCACGTCTTCGTCTGTCCCCGGCGCCCACGGCTCCCCCGGAGGCCATCCTACGTGCGACTTCCAGGTCTCAAAGCAGAAGCCAGGGCTGTCAGGAACCCGCGATGGCTTGTCACGGGCGGACGAAAGTCAGGCTTCTGGAGTCTGGCTGAAGACTTTGGCCTCTTCGAAGGATTTTGAGCCGTTACGGAATTTAATCGGGTGAGTCACATGTCCAGAATCATTTTTCGAAAATATGCTCCCTGTTAAAATAGAAAAGAGATTCAGGGCAAAGCAGAGCCGGTGACAGGGAGCGAGCTTCGAGGCGCGAGAAACCAGAGTAGCGGCTGAGAGTTCGCGGCGCTGGAGAGAGGGGGAGGGGCGGGGACCCACTCGAAAGGGAGATGACGAGTGACCGACGGGGTCCGGGGGAGGAACTGGGGGCCGGGGTGCTGCCCGGAGTCCTCGGTGTCCACCGAGGTGTCCACCGTCAGGAGGTGGGCGTGGGTGAGGATGGGGATGCATGTTGAGGTCAGTTTCGGACTTGACGCTGGGACGTCCGAGGGAAGGCGTCCCATGTGCCATCGGACCCACGAGACAGAGTTCAGAAGAGAGGTTCGACCTCACCCCGAACCCACTGGCTCAAGGCAACGAGTGCTTGTTCCTGCTCACGACGCAGGTCACTGGCCGGCTGAGCTGGGCCGAGCTCGGTCAGGTGGCTACCTGGCCGCGGATAGCTCAGTGGGACTGGACGGCTCAGCGGCCTCGCTGTCCTCAGCGGGCCTCAGTCACGCCTTGGGCAGTGCCTCGTGGTCAGCACGGCTGACAGCAGCGTCCCTGGTCAGCAAACGAGCCCGGCCTAGTTCGCAGACGGCTGCGGGCTTGGTCCCAGGAGAACGGGGCTCTGTGTGCAAAGCCCCTGGAGACCCAGCCACGGAGCTGCCACAGAGCCGCCCCCTGCACCCCACTCTCCAAGGCAAGGCCAGGGTCAGCCGGAGCCGCAGGCGGGATACCCCCCGGGGAAGCGTTCCACGGTCGGTCAGCGGGGTCGCCCCCGAGGCTCCTTTCCGTTGTGATACAGCTTCTCCTTCCCCGGCCATGCGGGCGGGGACCGCGCCCCGCAGTCTTCGCTTGGGGGGCACGCCGTGCCTGCGGGGTGCCCCGGGTCTGTCGGCGAGGGACTGAGTGAGGGGAGAAAGGGGACCCGCAGGGGCAGAAGGAGAGAACCAGGCCTTGGGCGGAAATAGAGGAGGAACTTGGAAGAAGCAGGAGGCAAACAGGCTCTTTATGTCAAAAAAGGTGACATGGGGCAAGCCGCGGGAGGGCGGGACGGGCGGGGCGCGGGGCAGGGCCGCTCCCGGCTGCCCTCGGGGGCGCGGCAAGCTAGCAGGAGGAAGTGGCAAAGATGAGCTCACCGGGGCAGGTTCCCAGCCTCTCCCCAGATGCGCCGTCTGAAGAGGCACTGGACCGGGAGAGCCCGTGATGGGAGGGGCGGACACCCCCGCAGGTCGTAATGACCTGCGGCCACCGTCAGCGCTTCCACTCATCACATGACCCTGGAACCTTAAAAAGACCTGAAGGGAAACCCCCAAATACGTGAGGTGGAATTAAGTACCAGGGAGAGGAGGCCGATTTATTAGCAAATGCAGAAATGGGGTATTTGTCACACTCCCGGGTGTGTGGCCTGAGGGTCATACACGCTGCGCACACGCCGTGCAACGCGGCCTATGAAGTGTTTCAAGTCCATTACCTTATTTAATCTTCCCCGCAGCGCCATGAGTGAAGACCTGTTTTTATTTCTATTTCATACATAAGGAAACTAAGGAACAGAAAAAAGTCAAGTTTTCATGTTCTCGAACGAGCGGGCATTTGAGCCCAGGCAGTTAGTTTAATATCCGATCCGTCCGTCCTCACCCCCATGCCATTCCGTCCCGATGGCTTCAGTGACAATCAGATAATTTAGGCAGAACAGAGGACGTGACCAAGGCACACGCGTGTGTGTCCATGCGACTTCAGCGAGCGCCCTGAGCCTTCGGCCGGACCCGGCGGGATTTCTTCTGCCCCTCCTCGTGGATGGCCCTGTCCACGCACCCTCCGGACCCAACCTGCAGAGAGGTAGCCAGGAAAATGGCAGCAACTCTGACGACAATACCAGACTCGGCGGGAGAAGAAGGTCCCCCAAGAGAAAGGCCGAGAACCGATGGTTCATTCTCTCTGCTAATACCCGGGAAGGAGTTCACGGCCGTCAGCCGGAGTCGCTCTGGGTGAATAAGAAATGCATAGAAAAGGGAAGAACAGAGTGTGGGATGGAGAATAACGATGAAAATAAAGGTGGAGCAGAAAGAAGGAAAAAGGTCCAGGGGCGGGGGGGGTGGGCACGGAGGGAGGGGGTGCTGGGCACCTGGCGGGGAGATGCCGGGCACCAGGCGGGGAGCCAGGGCTGTCAGCAGCCCCGCCCCCAGCAATCCTATTAGGCAGCAAAAATGAGATGATTGTATTTTCACTTTGCCGCGACATGCAAATGACTCAATTTAGCAGCTAGACATGTTTGTTATTGGATTCCGAGAAATTCTCTCCCTAAAATGTAATATTTTTGTGACAATATTGTCAGCGATGCCAGATCGCTTTTCTATTTTGGTTACGCTTTTATCCGAGTCTAGTCTATGTCACCTACTCCCAGATTCCAAATGATGGCTTTGATGTAATTTTCCTGTAAGCAGGAAATAATAACGTGCTCAGAAATGTGAGAAATGCGTTAACCTTCCCATTATTTTTCAGCGCCAGGAGGATTAGAGGGTGGGCCGCGATAGGGAATGTAATTATTTCTCGCGATGAATTTTTATTTATGTTAATATCCTCGAGCGCTCACGGATCCGTCATTAGCCACGCCGTCTGTTTTGTTCCAGTCTCTATATCCCGCGTCTTTAATCCTTCTGCTTTTAGAGGCTTTTTTGCGTCACCGACAGAGACTTTTAAAGCCTATAAACAAAGGATGGTGATCAAAAAGCCTGGGACCCTGACCCCCGCAAATCCTCGCACCATTCTGTCAAAATGGAGATGTGTTTCTTTTGATTTCCCTAAATTTCTATCGACTTAAACAACTTTTCCGACAGAGATAACCTCCACCCCTCCAGGATTAACCGGTGAGAAAGGAAAAGGGAGAACGTGCAAGAAACGTTCGCTTGGATCCATCAGTCACAACCAGGACACACCTACCCAGGTCGTAAACATTTAGAAACCTGCTCTGTGCGGCCGCTGCGTCCAGGATGATAGCCACGTGGTCGGGAGCAGCTGTGACGTTCTCAGAAGCGGTGGATCCGTCTGCAGATCCGATGGACCAGGGCGAAATGGTGGTTGATTTTACGTATTACCTTGCCTAGGCCACAGCACCCGGAAAGTTGGTCAAACATTATTGCAGGTGACTCTCTGAAGCTGTTTTTTTTAGATGAGATTAACAATGAAATCGCCAGACTTTGAGAAAAGCGGATCACCCTCTGCCATGTGGGTGGGCCCCGTCCAATCAGTTGAAGCCTTAATAAAAAAAAAAGGTTAATAAAAAAAGGTCTCCTGAGGAAGAGGGGATTCTGCCAGCAGACGACCTTCGGATGTGAACTGAGACACTGACCCCTCTCTTGGTCCGCTGCCTGCCCACCTGCCCTGCAGGTTTTGGCTACTTCATGCCCACGGTTGTGTGAGTCATCACCTTAAAATAAAGAAAAAATGTCCTCTCTTTTTCTGTACAGATACACACACACGCACACACACACACACACGCACGCACGCACGCACGCACAGAACGCCGACTGACGCTAATAAGTAGGGGCGTGCTTTTGAGACTTTGACACTCAAAGGACAATGGGAAGAGAGATTTACTCAAAGGGACAGGGGACAGGTCAGGGGCTGCGGGGAGGGAGCATGGGAGACCGGGCCACTTCTGGGGGGCAAGCTGCAGAGGGCACTTTGCAGCTCTCTCTGGGCCACGCCCTTCCCCAACCCCCGTCCCCACACCCCCACCTGCACCCCAAGAGCCGCTGGAGAGAGACCTCCGCGGTAGGAGGGGAGTGGCACTGGCTTTGGGGACCCGAAGGACTAATGAAGACTTTCTTGACCAGTGGTTCGTTCTGAAGAAATTCATATTCTAAATGTTCTCCCGCTCTTCATGTGGGCTTCCCTTAAGGAGAATGGTTTTTGTTATTCTGTTCAAAAGCCTTTTTTAAAGTGACAAGCTCGGTGCTGTGCTTTTGTTATTCGGACAGTCAGGAGATGGGGTGGCGAAGCATTTGAATGGTTCTCAGACTCCACTGGGCGGGAGAGTCCCCAGGAGAGCCTGTCCAGCACAGGTCACCACCCCCCAGAAGCCCCCTGAGCGTGAAGGTCTCCGGCTAGGAGCTGAACTGGCTGCTCTACGGACGCTCCGGGACATTCCGGCGTCGACGGTCTTAGCAACCCTGCATCCGTCAATAGCTCACCATGTGCAGAAAACCCATTTTCATGGAATTTTAATGTTTTAGATATGGATCCGTGGCAGAAAACCTAATAAAAGCCTAATTTAAAATGGCTTTGAGGTCAACTATCTGAGCGTTCTGTTCCATCATGCTTCTTCTGGAAAATACAAAAATAAATCAACAGCCAAGAACCCTATGATCTCCACAGTAGGAACTGCCCAGCGGTGGTTTCCTGTGGACCCCGTGCCCGCACGTGGCAGTCACGTGGAAGGCCCCACGCGCCCCCGGGAGGCAGGCGGAAGCCCCGTGATGGGCCTGGCACAGCCCCGGCCCGCGAGGCCACCCAGCCGCGCCTGTCCTGGAGCTGTTCTCCCTGCACCGGCCCTGCCTCGCAGACCGTCCTTGGCTCTCAAAGAAGCTACTGGAGCAATCGGCAGGCGAGTCGCAGAAGGCGGCGATCACGGTCTGCAGCATCTCTGCTGACGTAAAGCGAGCAGAGGGCGTGAGGCGCACTGAGGGGGGCAGGCGGGCCACGCTGAGGACAGGCACGGCGGCGTCTAACCAGCTGGCTCATGGTTTAATGCTCCGTAAATACGAGGGCCACCTGGCCGAGGCCCTTTTCGGCAAACGCCATGTGGAGGGTCTGCGCTCACGTGAGAACAAACGCGGAGAAGCTGCGCCGAGTCTTCCTGTCACCTGCGAAACGCCGGGTCACAGTCAGTCGAAAGGGAGACGCACATGAGTCCCCATTCCTGCACGGTCACCTGGCAGGGTAGGCCTGTGTCCGCCGAGGGAGTAAGAGCCGACAGTGTGCAAGGCTGACTTCCACGTCCTGCCTCCTCACCACCCCCCGACCCCCGCAAATCCCAAGGATGGCTCGTGACCGTCAGGAGGCCACTGTGTCCAGCAGCCGGAACCTCAGTGCTGAAGACAGAGGGGGCTGTGCTGTGTCATGAACGCCTCCAGTTAGAATCGTCTGGGCTGGTGACAGGCAGAAGTGTCCCTCCGCACACTGAAGCGGGCACCATGGGAGAGAGGCTTCGGAGCCTGGTGAGTTCGGTCCTCGGAAGCTCGGGCCGTGAGGCGTGAGCCGCTGGCCTGTGAGGAGCCGAGAATGCTTCGGCCCATGGCACTTTGCAGGTGAGTGCACACCTGCCGCAGAGATGGGGCGGCTGGTGCAATGGACTGATGAATCATGTCTACCGCCGGTTGGAGTTAGCTGTCGAGTTGCGTCTTCCCCCGAAGGAGCCGGATAAGGAAGGTCATCTTCGTGACATAAAATGCGTCGCAGATCTTTGTGGCATGGAGATTGGGGGAGGGGGGGCAGGGATACAGGGACACCGGAGAAGCGCGGCCGGTGACGCGCATTTGACGTGTGACATTTGAGGGAAATTGGTTCGGACGCCGATCCTCGTGACCCGGATTCCCCGGGGGCCCACGGGACGGTCGCCTTTTTCACCGGAGCAAGGCGGCCCTCCCCTGACCCCCACAGCGAGCCTTTGGGCTACTCACGCCTGTCCTGCTCGCACGCTCCGGAGGAACTCGGTGACAAACTCTCTGCCCAGGGCTCCGGCCCAGGACGACCAAGCCTTTGCTCGCACCGGCCGGGCCCAGCTCGTCCTCGAGTCGACGGGCGGCCAGACAGCTGCGTCGCCTCTGGACTCGCGGACCCCAGCCAAGCCCGTCGAAGGCAGAAGACGCCTCCTGACTGCGAAACCCGCTGGGCTGAGATTCAGCAGGCCCGTCAGCCCGTCACGGACGCCACCCACAGGCCTGGGGACGGCCACAGAGAGACATCGGGCTGTGAACCTTATTAGGTTCGAGGCCGTGGCTGGCTGCCCCAGGCAACGCCAGAGCGGCGCCCGCCGGCCTGCGACTCCCAAGATGGCGTTGTTAAAGGGGTCCATCCGGAGCCATTTGTGGCAAAGGTCTAGGTCACTCCAAACAGCACTAGAAAAGGGCACTGTGCTCAGCAGACGCCAGGAGGAAGCCAGAGCGGTCTGAGCCCGAGGGCAGGCCGAAGACAAGCCCAGTCAGGTCCCTACGGTGCGTTAACTGAGGAATTTGCCAGATGGCCCTCCGCCATTTTCCTCGGAGCTCGGGGCCACCGCAGATGCCGGTGGGACCCGGCAGGACGCTGTCAGGGCGGAGGGCCTAGCACCCCCTCAG
>NW_011889156.1:279243-283262 GCF_000151845.1 Pteropus vampyrus
CTCTCTGCCCAGGGCTCCGGCCCAGGACGACCAAGCCTTTGCTCGCACCGGCCGGGCCCAGCTCGTCCTCGAGTCGATGGGCGGCCAGACAGCTGCGTCGCCTCTGGACTCGCGGACGCCAGCCAAGCCCGTCGAAGGCAGAAGACGCCTCCTGACTGCGAAGCCCGCTGGGCTCAGGTTCAGCAGGCCCGTCACGGACGCCACCCACAGGCCTGGGGACGGCCACGACGCGTCCTCTCTGCGGCCACAGAGAGACATCGGGCTGCGAACCTTATTAGGTTCGAGGCCATGGCTGGCTGCCCCAGGCAACGCCAGAGCGGCGCCCGCCGGCCTGTGACTCCCAAGATGGCGTTGTTAAAGGGGTCCATCCGTAGCCATTTGTGGCAAAGGTCTAGGTCACTCCAAACAGCACTAGAAAAGGGCACTGTGCTCAGCAGACGCCAAGAGGAAGCCAGAGCGGTCTGAGCCCGAGGGCAGGCCGAAGACAAGCCCAGTCAGGTCCCTACGGTGCGTTAACTGAGGAATTTGCCAGATGCCAGCCCTCCGCCATTTTCCTCGGAGCTCGGGGCCACCGCAGATGCCGGTGGGACCCGGCAGGACGCTGTCAGGGCGGAGGGCCTAGCACCCCCTCAGCCACGCTGCACCCAGCAAGGGTCATGGCAGGGAGCCCAGCTTACGGGACACCATTCGAGAGAGTATTGTCTCAGTTTTCCCAAGGACGAAGCTCAGTCAGCTCTACTCCACACACCTGGGAGAAGTCAACAGCCGGACCCCTCGGGCGTCAGGAGCCCCAGGTGAGAACGGCAGGCAGAGGGACTCCGGGGCCCAGGTTCTCTGGTGGCCCCGCTAAAGCCGGTCCCTCAATGACAGGATGCTGCAGAGACAGCCCTCCGCCCTCCGTGCGAGCCCGTGGGCTCACGCTCATCCGAGGGCTGGAGCACATGCAGGTGACAGGTGGCCGGCCCGTGCCTCGCAGAGCGGTGCCCGGTGGGCAGGGAGCAGCGGGCTGCAGGTCAGGGCCGTGCTCGTGGCTTTGTGTGGGCGGCTCCTCCTCCCCGCTTACCGACGGCTGAAGCCGGCCGTGGCGTCTAATTCTGCCACCTCTCTAGTCCCTGGAGACTTGTTCCAGCCCACGGCAGGCTCTCGCTGGCAGATCCGGCACTAGGAAGCTTGGCCAGAGGGTAACAGCCCAGCCTGCCCCCAAGTCAAAGCAGAACCAGGACGCTTCGGCCGAGCTGAGGTCACGGTCACCTCGCCGGCACGGTTACCGTCTTGGCCCCCGAATCCTCTGGCTGGGGAAGAAGCAAGTCCTCACTGGTTCTGTTCCCCACGGGGCCCTGGTTCTGCTGCCGAGCCAAGGAGGGGTGGGGGAGGTGCAGGCCCAAACCCAGGTCGGGGGTGACCAAGGTCAAAGGGAAAACTTAGCTCTTTGCTGCAAAGACCACGTGGCTCTTCCTTCTAGTTTAAAGGTCAATATCATTTTCCTAAACCTCACCAGTTGCATAACATACGAGAGTGAAACTCAGCAGAAGCGGCGATTTTCCTGAGGGGACGGAACTGGACTTGCCCTCGGCAGGACGGTGCCAGCTGAAACGCAGGGGGCCCCGCGCCCCGCGAATTCCAGTCAGAGATGATCAGTAAGTAACTTTCAGCGCTGGTATGAGCGCATCCCGCGCAGTGTGGGACATACTTATCCTAAGATTATGTGCCGTTTATCTGAAATTCAGATTTTACTGGGCACCCCTTGTTGTTTTTGTTAAATCTGGCAGCTCTGCTTGGAAGACAGTCTGTAGGAGCGTCTGGGAGGCCAGCCCACCGGGGTCCACCCCAGCCCGGGGTCCGCCCCTCCAGCCCGGGGTCCGCCCCGGCCCCCTGTCGTTGGAGCTCGGTGTCCATGCGGACAGGCTGTGCGTCCGTCCCCTTGCCCGAGCAATGGGACAGAGCACGGCAGGGGGCCACGGGCAAAGATGGGTGGGGTTTGTTTTCAGAGTGAATTGGCTGTTAAGTAGGAGGCCAGAGACTCAGTTTTGGCGGGAGGTGGGTGCGCTGTGGACCCGCGTGGATCGCAAGTAACCCACGGCCGGGGAGCCGTCCGTGCGGCCAGGCCCTGCAGCCCGGCAGGCCGGGCGCTTTCACAGAAGGCCGCCTGGACTGGCGAGCGGGGGCCAGGCCTGCCCGTGGTCTCCCTGCGGGGAAATGCTCGTCTTAAGTGGAGAACAGGCCCAGTAGAGGCGGGGCGCCTGGCCCGGGGGCACCCCGACTTTCGGAGGGTGGAAGAGGGCCGGGCATGAGAGCGCCTGGTGTGGGCGCCATCGCTGGAGCAGCATGCGAGCTGGGGGGTGAGGGACAGTGACAGGTGTGAAGAACCAGGGGTGCTCTCCCCCCGACCCCCGACGGCAGCTCAGAGGCGTTCTGCCCGAGGTCCCAGGACTGACGCCGTCCGTCTCGGCACCGTGTGGGCTCCTGGGCTCTCGGGACTGCAATCCGGGGTCAGCTGTGGCTCCCAGCGGGGGTGGCGATGCCCGCAGACATGGTGCCAGCAGCTGGGACAAGCCGGTGGCCCGCGGGTGCCCTCGAGGGCAGAGCTGACATCTAGGGGACGGGACTTGGTGCACGCGGTGGGTGGCCGAGTGGGTGGCCGGATGGACGTGACACTTCAGCGAGGTCCCGCCCGGCCCCAGCTGAGGCAGGTTCGGGCAGGAGGAGGGGACTTTTCTTGCTTTGTCTAAACCGTGGCTAAAACAGAAAAGGCCAGGATTGGGTTTCGTTCCCATCTGGCACTTTTCTCGCGGTAAATTGATTTCCGTTATTTTTTTAAAGCCTCGTCATGAAGCTTCTGCAGTTCGGTATAATGCGTCGAGGTTTCGAATTAGCCTGAATTCCCCCCCATCCTCCTTCGGTTTCTCACACGAGCCTTCGTGAGCCTTCGTGATTGTCGTTGGGGACATTAAGATGCAAACGAGGAAGCGGCTCCGTCTGCGTGTGCAGGATTGGGGTGCTCCGAGGGTCTAGAGAGGATCCCCACCCCTGGGCTTGTCGGGGTGAGTGGGGGAGGGGAGGGGGCAGATGCCGGGTTTACTGCCACGCGGGCTTCTGCAGGCTCAGGTGACAGCCCTCGCTGACGGACAGGCACGCTTAGCGGGGGTCCCGAGTGAGCGGCGGGGGGAGGGTTTTGGGGGGCGGGAAAAACGGGCAGCAGAGTGTGTGCGTCCTGCTCGGAAGCCGAGCTGAGGCCGGAGGAGGGGCTTATCTTTCTTGCCCTCGTGGGGAGTTCGTGGGGCCCAGTCTCCTCCTCGCGGCAGAATTAAAAGTGACAAAGAGGGTTCTGAGGGACGGCAGAGGGCGGAGGCCAGTTCCACCTTGTGTTCGTCCCTTTCCGGCGCTCGGGCCGTGTCGCCTCCCTCCTTCCCCCCTGTCCCTCCCCTCCCGTCCCGCTGGCTCCATCCAGCCTGGCCTGGTGCACAGGGCTGACCCCCT
The DNA here is from genome assembly GCF_000151845.1 of Pteropus vampyrus. NCBI lineage: Eukaryota > Metazoa > Chordata > Mammalia > Chiroptera > Pteropodidae > Pteropus > Pteropus vampyrus. The sequence continues at coordinate 282,721 of NW_011889156.1, forward strand.
TGCCAGCGGCGCCCCCCAGCCTGAGACACACCCTCCTGCCCCCGGCCGAGCTGGCTCCTGGGGATCCTGCGCTCTGGGAGGGATGAGCCAGGGTTCCAGGCTTCCCTCGGGCGGGGGGCGAGCTGTGAAGCAGGTGAGTGTTTCTGCTCGGCCCTGGGCCCGGCTTCCCCGGGAGAAGCCTCACCTAACTGCTCCGCCTGCCTGGCGAAGGGCAGCGGACCCGCCCTGCTCTGGGAAGAAGGCGGGCAGGTCTGCTCTCGTCCGGCCTCGGCAGCTAAAAGCACATGCCAGCCCCGTCTGTGTCTCTGGGCGTGGGGGGGACCCGCCCGAGGCTGGGCCTCGAACGGCGGAAGCCCGGCCATGCCAGGCCCGGTCCAGCTGTGGGATCAGCGCCCTGCGGCCGTGGACAAGACGCGCGTGTCTGACGGACTGGCCTCCCCCTGCTGGGTGGGGTCCGACGCCCCCCGCAGGGCCTCGCTGGAGCGGGGAGCTGAGCAAAGCGAGGGCGGCTGCCCGTCCTCACCGCGTGGTTCTCGGGCTCC
>NW_011889156.1:284857-286846 GCF_000151845.1 Pteropus vampyrus
GGTCCAAGGCCACTGGCACTGAGCCGTTGAGTCACCCCCTCAGAAGTTGCCGGAGGCTAGGTGGACGTGCGGGGACCCTGCAACGGGACACCGAGCTGTCAGGCTCACGGGCCTTGGGCGAGTCACGTGGGACGCTGACCGTGGCAATGCTGCGTGGTGACAAGGGACCCGGAGTGGTGGAGATACACACGCGCGTCGTCTCAGCCACGGACAACGAGACAGACACGGAGATGACTCGTGAAGGAAGATTTATCCTCATGGATCCCTAGAAACAGGAGACACAGCAGCCACGCAGGGCCACACGGGACACCAGGGCCATGCAGGACACCAGGGCCATACGGGACACCATGGTCACACAGAAGCCGGGGCCACATGGGACACCAGGGCCACACGGGACACCAGGGCCAGCCAGGCGGCAGAGGGAGCGGGAGGAAGTGGACACGGGCCTTTAATGCGGTTCCCGTGGGTAGGTGAGGCAGGGTCAGCAGGCTCACGACTGGCCAGTTTGAATAGTTTCAGGGCCCGGGACCTGGGGACAGCCCCTAGGAGTCCGGTGCTGGTCCTGGGTGGCCCGGGCAGGGGAGAGTGGCCTGCGTGTCAGGGCCCGTGGAGGAGGCGGCCGGGCTGTTGACTCTGGATCGGTTGGTCGTTGTTTGCGGGCGAGTCGTCCATCTCCCTTAGGGACTGACTCACCCCAGGAGGCACGTCCCTCCAGCGTCACTGAGGCCCCCGATGCGGGAGGTGCGTGAGCTTCCGTGGCCGACCTTGACGTGTCCCATTCCCACCGTGCATGGTGCGACTTCCTTCCAGCACCCTCGCCCCGACTTCGTCCTCGTTAGTCACAGGGCGCCACCCTGTCAATCCCTCTAAGTGTCAGCCCCTGGTGGTTTCAATGACATCGCCCTCGGCCCCCGCGTACAAAGGCCACCAGTGGCAGCAGCCCCTGCCCAGTTAGGAGTGCGCTGCTTTGCCAGCGGATGTGTGATCCGGCTGAGCGTGCGACAGGGCACGGAGTTGGAGCAGAGACAGGAGGGGGCGTGGGGAGGGGGTGGGGGGACTTCTCCAGGGGCCAGACACCGGGGACCCCAAGACAGCGTGCAGGGCACGGAGCTGGGGGTGGCAGGCCGGGTCGGAAGTCACGCGGCCGGCTCGGCCCTCGGGAGCGGCCCGGGCGGCCGGCTCTTCCCAGAGCTGACTGGTGGCAGGAGGACGGAGCTGGGCACGGGCGGCCCGCCAGGAGCAGGGGGGAGGGGCGCCCCGGCACCGGAGGCCTCGCGAGGCCAGCGCGGCTGCCACCCAAGTCAAACGTGATCGCCGATGCCGGTGCTGGGGGCTGAATCGTCAAGGGCGCTCAGGTCGAACGATTCCTCCTGCTTCTCGCAGGAGCAGCCGGGCTGTCGCCGGGGCGAGGACCAGCTCCCCCGGCGGCCGGGCAGGGGCCCGGAGGGAGCCGCCTCCCAGCCCCCCAAAGTCCCCACGGGGTTCCCGGGGTGGGGGCAGTGCACCGAGATGCCCGTTCCCAGGGGAGCCGCACGCTGCAGGCCCGGCCTGCCCAGGGCTGACGGTGTTTGCACAGTGCCGCCTTCAGACACTTCTCATCGTCCCGAACCTTACCCGGGGAGCCGGTGTATAGAACAAACAGCAACGGTCTCGTTGGTGACGGGTGCGCGGCGGCGACGAGGGCTGAGCCAGGGCCCTGAGCAACGCGGAGAATCGCTCAGAGGAGCTGCCCGCAGGTCCCGGGCTGTCTCACGCCAAGCGGGACGCCCCTCCCCCCGCCGGCCCTGCCCCGCACGTGGGGCCATTCCCATGACCCCTGGGAGCCCTGCGGAGACCTGACAGCTGGCAGTGAGCCGCCAGCCGGGGCTTGAGCACGCAGGAAGCGGGGGCGGGCGGCAGACAGTGCGTGTCCGGGAGCGTGTGGACCCGTGTGAACCCCATGTCCCTTCTCCCAGTGGCCCCAGCTGGCTCTGAGCCGTGCAGGCTCCT
>NW_011889156.1:297866-300093 GCF_000151845.1 Pteropus vampyrus
TTCTCATCGTCCCGAACCTTACCCGGGGAGCCGGTGTATAGAACAAACAGCAACGGTCTCGTTGGTGACGGGTGCGCGGCGGCGACGAGGGCTGAGCCAGGGCCCTGAGCAACGCGGAGAATCGCTCAGAGGAGCTGCCCGCAGGTCCCGGGCTGTCTCACGCCAAGTGGGACGCCCCTCCCCCCGCCGGCCCTGCCCCGCACGTGGGGCCATTCCCATGACCCCTGGGAGCCCTGCGGAGACCTGACAGCTGGCAGTTAGCCGCCAGCCGGGGCTTGAGCACGCAGGAAGCGGGGGCGGGTGGCAGACAGTGCGTGTCCGGGAGCGTGTGGACCCGTGTGAACCCCATGTCCCTTCTCCCAGTGGCCCCAGCTGGCTCTGAGCCGTGCAGGCTCCTGGGGACAGCCGTGCCCCTGCAGGGCAGGGAGTTAGGGACCTCGGCTGAGCTGACCCCAGAAGGGGCCTCGGAAGGGTTGCTCCCTTCCTCAGACATGGCCACAGTTGTCTACCCCAGGGGCGAGCCACGGCAAGGAAACAGGAACTTGAACGTGAACCACTGGGGGGGGCAGAGGCGCTCGACGCAGCCTTGGGCCGAGCGGGCGAGCGCCGGCGGCCAGCAGACGGGCGTCCGGGCTGCGAAACCACATAGCCCATAATTTTCCTGCAACGAGGGACGATGCGGAACCAAACGGCAGCGTGCGTTACGGGGGCCTGGGAGAGAAGGGGGCGCGGAGGGATGCAGAAGTCGGGGTGAAGGCCATGGCAGACCCGGGAGCCCTAACTCCGCGGGTACCACAGCCTCACGGGGGGAGGGGCGCTCCCTGTGTGGGCAGCTGGCAGCCAGCTTCCCCTGGACACTGCAGGACCCAAGGGTGCTGTCCTCACTGAGGGGGTGCGTGGGAACCACACACACATCGCACACACACCCACACATACCACACATACACACGTACAAGTCACACCAGGACCCGGGGGTCCGGGAGCCTTAGGCCCCGGCTCTCTATAGGAACTAGGTGCAAGCAACCTACAGAATTTAAAAATGTCAGTGGACACATTAAAAAAGTAAAAGGAACAGGTAAAACTGATTTTAATAACGTATTTTATTAACCGAATGTACCCGCAGTATTGTTCCAACATGCAACCCGGACACGAATGATCGAGAGCTGCTCCGTGTCTCTCCCCGTCCTACGTCCGGGCACCTGGCGAGGATTTTCGGCTGCAGCTCGTCGCCACTGGAACTCGCCCCTTTCCTGGAGCCCGTGGCCAGTGTGGCTGGCGGCCGTCCCCGTGGGCGGCGGGGCTGGAGCCCTCAGCCGTTTTCATGGAAAACTGTCTCAATGGAAACCAGGTGCTCTGGGAAGAAAGGCACAGGAAGGAGGCAGGCGGCAGATGCGCTGCTACGTGGCAGCGTGTGTGACCGTGACACCATGCGGTGAGCATACCAGACAGTCCCTATGTCCCTGAGCGTCTCCCACTGTCCCCAGAGGCTCACTAGTGGTCTTCCTGCCACAGTGCAAGCCCTTTGGGCAACGGCGCTGTTACTGTGTGTGCATGTGCGTGCATGCACACGCGTTTGAGGTGTGTGTGCACGCACGTGTTTGAAAAGGATTATGTGCATGCACGTAATCATGTGAGTGTGCATGTGCGTGCATGCACGTTTGTGCATGCGCGTGCATGCACGTGTTTGAGTGTGCATGTGTGCATGCACGTGTTTGAGAAGTGCGTGCGTGTGTGCATGCATGCATGTTTGAGGAGTGTGTGCATGCATATGTGTTTTAGGAGTGTGCGTGTGTGCACGTGTGTGCACACGTGTGTTCCAGGAGGAGTATGGGAGAGGCTGCTTGGACCTGAGAAAAGGCAGTTTGAGATGATGAGCCAGTGGTTGGGGGAGGGGTAGGGGAAGGCCGTCGTCACCTCCCCAGAGAAAAGAACTTTATTTAAAACACCTGAGGTCACTCGAGGTCAGTAAAGGGAACAAGGACGAGGAGCAAGGCCTGGTGTGAGCGGTCTGGTGTGAGCGGACCCCGCGGGTGCTACAGGTGGAGGTGGCCGCCCTGTGCTTAGGGGAACGCGTGGCTGTCGGGCAGTCCTGGTGTGTGCCCAGGCCCAGGGAGAGAGTGCTCTGACTCGCTGCGTGACGGCCCCAAGTCGTGACTCTGTGACAACGTGCACAGGCTGAGGGAACGCGAGGGGCAGCCTGGCACCAGTGAACGATGTGGAGTGGCGG
>NW_011889156.1:300143-309655 GCF_000151845.1 Pteropus vampyrus
TGGCTCTGAGCCGTGCAGGCTCCTGGGGACAGCCGTGCCCCTGCAGGGCAGGGAGTTAGGGACCTCGGCTGAGCTGACCCCAGAAGGGGCCTTGGAAGGGTTGCTTCCTTCCTCAGACATGGCCACAGTTGTCTACCCCAGGGGCGAGCCACGGCAAGGAAACAGGAACTTGAACGTGAACCACTGTGGGGGGCAGACGTGCTCGACGCAGCCTTGGGCCGAGCGGGCGAGCGCCGGCGGCCAGCAGACGGGCGTCCGGGCTGCGAAACCACACAGCCCATAATTTTCCTGCAACGAGGGACGATGCGGAACCAAACGGCAGCGTGCGTTACAGGGGGCCTGGGAGAGAAGGGGGTGCAGAGGGATGCAGAAGCCGGGGTGAAGGCCATGGCAGACCCGGGAGCCCTAACTCCGCGGGTACCACAGCCTCACGGGGGGAGGGGCGCTCCCTGTGTGGGCAGCTGGCAGCCAGCTTCCCCTGGACACTGCAGGACCCAAGGGTGCTGTCCTCACTGAGGGGGTGCGTGGGAACCACACACACATCGCACACACACCCCACACATACCACACATACACACGTGCAAGTCACACCAGGACCCGGGGGTCCGGGAGCCTTAGGCCCCGGCTCTCTATGGGAACTAGGTGCAAGCAACCTACAGAATTTAAAAACGTCAGTGGACACATTAAAAAAGTAAAAGGAACAGGTAAAACTGATTTTAATAACGTATTTTATTAACCGAATGTACCCGCAGTATTGTTCCAACATGCAACCCGGATACGAATGATCGAGAGCTGCTCTGTGTCTCTCCTCGTCCTACGTCCGGGGCACCTGGCGAGGATTTTCGGCTGCAGCTCGTCGCCACTGGAACTCACCCCTTTCCTGGAGCCCACGGCCAGTGTGGCTGGCGGCCGTCCCCGTGGGCGGCGGGGCTGGAGCCCTCAGCCGTTTTCATGGAAAACTGTCTCAATGGAAACCAGGTGCTCTGGGAAAAAGGCACAGGAAGGAGGCAGGCGGCAGATGCGCTGCTACGTGGCAGCGTGTGTGACCGTGTCACCATGCGGTGAGCACACCAGACAGTCCCTATGTCCCTGAGCGTCTCCCACTGTCCCCAGAGGCTCACTAGTGGTCTTCCTGCCACAATGCAAGCCCTTTGGGCAACGGCGCTGTTACTGTGTGTGCGTGTGCGTGCATGCACACGCGTTTGAGGTGTGTGTGTACGCATGTGTTTGAAGAGGATTATGTGCATGCACGTAATCATGTTTGAGGAGTGTGCATGTGCGTGCATGCACGTGTTTGAGTGTGCATGTGCGTGCATGCACGTGTTTGAGTGTGTGCATGTGTGTGCATGCACATGTTTGAGAAGTGCGTGCATGTGTGCATGCATATGTGTTTTAGGAGTGTGCGTGTGTGCATGCATGTTTTAGGAGTGTGTGTGTGTGCACACATGTGCGTTCCAGGAGGAGTATGGGAGAGGCTGCTTGGACCTGAGAAAAGGCAGTTTGAGATGATGAGCCAGTGGTTGGGGGAGGGGGAGGGGAAGGGGAAGGCCGCCGTCACCTCCCCAGAGAAAAGAACTTTATTTAAAACACCTGAGGTCACTCGAGGTCAGTAAAGGGAACGAGGACGAGGAGCAAGGCGGTTCCCAGCTGCGGTCTGGTGTGAGCGGACCCTGCGGGTGCTACAGGCGGAGGCGGCCGCCCTGTGCTTAGGGGAACGCGTGGCTGTCGGGCAGTCCTGGTGTGTGCCCAGGCCCAGGGAGAGAGTGCTCTGACTCGCTGCGTGACGGCCCCAAGTCGTGACTCTGTGACAACGTGCACGGGCTGAGGGGACGCGAGGGGCAGCCTGGCACCAGCGAACGATGTGGCGTGGCAGCCAGGACAGCTGCGTCCTGATGCGCACTGGGGGCCTCACGGGGACAGGGCACTCGCTCGTCGTCTGTGTCAGGTCCCCGCTTGTGAAAGGAAGGGCGGGCGGAGGCGGCTCCCGGAGGGACGAACTCACGCTGAAACCTGAGTGGCCGTGGCCTCGGGACCCTCCCACGGTCAGCGGTCAGCGGTCAGCGGGGCTCTCCACAGAGAAGGGGGAGGGGCTGCATTTAAGCTGCAGCCCCCCAAGGCCCTCGCTCTGGGTTCGTTTGGGACGGTTTCGTGGAGGAACGCGGGGGGCACTCCGGGGAGTGCTGGGAAGCCAGCTCTCCTGGGAAAAGAAAGTCCTGGTTGGTGGCGTGATGTGGACACTGCACTGTGGCCCACGCCAGCTCCCCAGGACACGACGATCAACTCAGACGACTCCCAAAGCTTTACGGGCTGGCTGCGGAGGGGGCGGACCGGGGCCTCACGGGGAGATTCGGGATTCAAGGCCGCAGGAGGATGGGGTCTGTCAGGATGACGGTGTGGGCCGTATGACACGTGGGGTGTGTGACAGCGTGGGCGTGTGATACGTGGGGCGTGGGCATGTGACACGCGGGGCGTGTGACAGCGTGGGTGTGTGACAGCAACGCCGTGTGGCAGTGTGGGCTTCCTGCGGAGGCCGTCGTCCTGAAACCCTTGACGACTTAAGACCTGAGTCGTGTTTGGGGTGCAGTCTGAAAGGGCTACAGAGCACGTGCCCGGCTTGCCTGGCTCTGTGTGGCCCTCCCGTCTTCCCGCCCAGGGGTGCCTGAGGGGACAGGCGTGGTTCGTCCAGGCTGGCCTTCAGGACTGCAGGGCTCCCGGTGCTGGGGGGCAACTTGCCCATGTGGCTCAGATACGGGACATGTCTCAGCCCAGCAGTCATGTTCCCTGGGGACCCCCGTGGGCCGGGGCGTGGCACCGCACTGGGGCGGCTGGCACCAGGGGAGCCCTGCTGTGTTCCAAGGTGGGGTCCCCGGGAGCCTGCGAGAGTGTGCGCTCACCCAGCAGGGGACCCCAAGCCCAAGGGGGCAACGTTCCTCGGCAAACGGAAAACACCACGCAGGCAGTGAGAGCACGTGGCCGAAAGGGGACGTTTCAAATTTTAGTGTCTCTAACAGCTCCAGACCCAGAGACTGAACGTGGGGACTGCATTGTCACCTGGGGCCACAGGTCGCGAGCAGGCCCTGGTGGGCACCTGCCTGGGGGCCTGGCCAAGGAGGGAGGCGTCATGGGGTCCAGGGGGTCCGGTGGTCCCTGCGTGTCACGTTACAGACTGAGGGGTGCCGGGAGCCAGCGGGAGCGAGGTCAAGGCCAGACAGTTCCTGTCCAACAGCCCGCAGCTCGCGCTGGTCCCTGGAGCCGCCGGCGGCTTTCACCTGGCCGCCGAGCATGTTGCGGACGGGGTCACTGTTGGCCGTAAAGCAGCAGGGCCGGCCACGGGTCCATGCTCCCCAGACCCCTGTCTGTCCTCTGCCTGATGGTCTGGAGAACACCCCCAGAACCAGGCTCGGTCAGTGTGGCCTGGCCGGTGTGTGGGGGCCCGCCTGCAGCGGAGCAGGGGCGGGGTGGGGGGGACGGGGGCGGAGGGACGGTCACATCCCGGGAAAGGCTCTGCCTCGGGCCTCTGAGGTCCAGACGTCCCTTCAGCCGCTCACCAGAGCACGGCCTCTCACGGGCCGGCACTCGCGGCTCCGCCTGGCAGAAGCAATTCCGAGAAGCAGCCTGGACGCTTCCCGTAGGGAGCTGGCTGGGTGACAGCGCGGGCGTTGGTGGCTGCCGAGCCCAGCTGGGGCAGGGCGCCTGTGCCAGCGGCCTTGCCTGGAGCGGCACAAACAGGAGACAGCCTGCCAGGGACGGCTGTGGACACCTGCACAGGCACAGGCCCCAGGGGCTTTGCCAGGTTTAAAAATGTGGAACCTGGAAGGGGAGATGCTTCAGTGCTGCAGGGCTTCGCTTTGGCAGGACACCCCGTTTCTCATGGAGGGCTGGTCCCCAGCTGGGAAGGCACCGCGGGTTCCTTGGTGCCCGGGTTCCAGCTCTGAGGGTCCTCCTGATGTGATGGCCGATGTGCCGGCGGGGGGCCTGAGTCTGGGTCTCCGCTGATGCGCTGAGCGTTTGTTCTAGGGGAGAGGGAGGCCCCGCCACCCAGAGTCTCCCCATCACCCCCAGGCCCAGCCTCATCCTTCCCACCTGGCCCCAAGTGACCCGGGCACACTTCGGTGGCCTTGGTGTTCCAAGCTCAACAAGGTGGCCCACCTGTATCCACCATTGCAGGGTTTCTGCTTCTGATGCCCGCCCAGCCTGATGCCCGCCCAGCCCGAAGCCCGCCCGGCCCGATGCCCGCCTGGCCCGAAGCTCGCCGGGCCCGATGCCCACCCAGTCCCGGAGCCACACACGCAGGTGTGACGGTCGCCTGAGGGCTGCTGCAGGAGGTCTGGGTAAGTCAAGTTTTGAAGCAAGAATATCAAAAATGATCGTATATGTTGGACGACACTTTGTAAACGAAACGCGCATCTGAGTTTGACGTCACGTCCATGATGTTTAAGTGGCGGAGCCGAGTTCACGCACCGAAGCTTGTCCTCGGGACAAGCGACAGCAGGAGGGACCCGTTCGGACGTCTTTCCGTGTGCAGCTCTGTTACTGGGCGACATTTAAACAGCACGATTTCACGTCTGGAAATTGGTGTCACCGGTAGGAATAACTTTCATACAAAGAAAGAGACAGAGGACATCTAGGGCGGCCGAGTTTAGTTCAATTTCACATTTCGGGGCAGATCACTTAAGAGCCTCTTGCTTGCAAAGGGCAGAGTAAGAATCCGCTTTTGGGCGAAACGCCCCGTTTCAGAGCTCAGTGTAAGTGGGGCGGCCCACACGTGCCACATCTTCACCAAGGTCACTGCGGTCCCCCACACGCCCTCCCCACAGCCGTTCACAAAGGGAACGGCCCCAGAATGACAGTGGCTGAACGGTGGCCCCGTCTCAGAGCAGCCACGAGAAAGGGTCCAGGCGGAGCTGAGCGGCTGGGCCCTGCCACGGGGAGGTGCCACTCCCGCTCAGGGACAGCGCCAATGCTGGCCCGGAGTCCTCCCTGGGGGGTCGCAGAACGCCGCCTTGGGGTTCCACATTCCCAGCAGGGGGTGGGTTTCAGCCTGCTGCTTGGCAAGCCCTCCGCCCAGGTGGGCTCGGCGATGACGCCCGCAGGCTGTTCGACAGGTGGGAGCCGAGGAGGGCACGTGACTCCCGGCTGATCACTGGTTTGACGGACGGGTGAGCAGCGGCCCCCGTGCCGTGCTCAGGGGTTCGGTGGTGGGGAGGGGCCGAGGACCCAGCCACCCGGGAGAGGAGACCCCGCCGGTCCGAGCCTCCCTCCCAGATGTGCGTCTGTCACTGTTCCCTGGGCCGACACTGCGTCAGATCACGTGCACGGTGACACGGTGACAGGCTCTTCTGCGGCTCGGCTGGTGACCGGAAACATCGTGTGAGATGCGTAACAGGCCGCACCCACCTGGCCCTGCCCTTGCCCACTGGAGGCCGACTGGAGAGATGGTTTATTCCTTCACTAGTGCAGACTGCGAGGTGTTTCTTCAAACAGACAGACAGAAGCCACGTCTGGTTTCATCCACAGGCCTCGAGGAGATGGCGGTTGAGGTCAGAGTCCTTTATTTCTCTAAGCAACGCACCCCTCAGCCGCTCAGTCACCTTCTAAACAGGCTTCACCTCTGCCCAGCGAGGAAGAGCAGCTGTCCAAGCCCATCCCAGGGGATGTGACCAGCTGCGAAGCTTCCGCTGAAGGCCAGGAGCATTCGCGACCTGATGGACATGCAGCATGGCCACTGCTCCCAAGTCTGGGGCTCGTCCCTGAACAGGACCTTTCCTTGTCCCTCCGACCCAACCGCACCTCCCTGGGTTCTGTCTACAAATGCTCCGAGTGTGGCCTTGCCTCCCTTCGCCCCATGCCCCCGACAGCCGAACCAGCAGCCCCCCTCCCCTGACGGCGCTGCCTCTCTGTGCGTCCCCAGGGTCAGGAGGGCTGGCAGTGTGCTGGGGCCCTTCCAGCTTTGCGGGTAGCAGACCCGGACTCAACGGCACGCAGCGCAGACGGTGTGAGTCCCAGGCCCACGATGCTGAGTGCGCGCCCGGCAGAGGGGTCTGCAGACAGACGCCTGTCATCCCGGATGCCTCGGGCTGTGGTGCTGGACAACCCCTGGGGACGCGGGTCACACTGCTGCCTCCCTCGGTCTCGGAACAAAAGCCCAGCCCTACGGTGGCCTGCAGGTCTGTGATGCCAGCTTCCAGCTGCTGCCCCCGCCCCTGCCCCCACCACCACTGCTGCGCCCACACCCTGTCCTTCCCCAGCGAGGACACTGCTCCCACAGCTCCGCGTCCCCGCCCGCATCAGGGCCTGGTGAACACAGTGCTGTGCCGCGGGGTCCGACCACGGGCTCAGAGCAGCGCCCGGCACGCAGGCGGGCTCCAACGATGTCACCACCGCTGCCATCACTTAAGGGAGCCACCCGGGGACTGCTCGGGCCTGTCCCTCACATACCGGAACAGTCCGTGCCCATCTCCCCACGCGGACAGGCCCGTGCGTCTCCGTCGGCTCCAAGGGCAGTGTGGACACAGTGACGGCAAAGCGGGGGACGGGGACACCGCCTGGCCGCGCACACTCCGACCTGCTGAGGAGCTGTGTCCACTGGTGCGTCCTGGAGGTTCGCCCAGGCCTTCCAGACATGGTACCTTCGAGTCGGCCCACGGAGCTGCCGCTGTCCCCGGCAGGGTGTCAGGCCACGGTCCAGGGCTGCTCACGGGAGGCCCGTGCGGGGCCGCCTTCGGGGTGAACAGGGGCCTCTGCCGCCGCCGGTGCCTCGACAGTCTCCGTCCTCAGAAGCGGGAGCACCTGGCTCTCACATGGCCTGCGTCCCACTAAGGCCCACGCTCTGCCTTCCTCTGCCTCACGTTTGATTCAAGTTTACGGTTCTGGTGACCTTTCAAATTCCTATCGTTTTAGCATACGTATTTTCTTGTAAACAACACTAAATTCTTTGTTGACTATAGACGCTAATTAGAAATATAAAGCAACATGGGGTAAACCACTTACCTTGAACGTCAGCGGCCTAGCAGGTCGCACGAGACGGGGAAGGGCAGGGAACAGTGTCCGCGCAGACCGGCGATACTGGCCACTCTTCACTGGGTCAGTCTGGGACTCTCCGAGGAGGCCGAGCAGGACTCAGTAAAGACCCGAAATGACCCGGGATAAATTCACACACGCTCAGAATGCCGACGTATCACGTCGTAAAAATCTACATTTGCTGGACAACACTGTTACTTATGTGGACTCTTTTAACATTTATTAAAAAAGCAAAATGTATGTTATCTCAAATAGAACAGTTAAAAACGGTAAAGCAATACAAACAACTCGCCACTAGCAGCATCCGGTCGCCGGGCCCCCGCCCTGCTCCCCGTCGGGCCGGCGCGAGCCCCGTGGCCCCTCGCAGTGCGGGCCAGGCCGATGCGCATCGTTGACAATTCAGGGTTAAATAAGCTTAAATAAGGGTGTTAAATACGAGGCTTGTGCAGAGCTGTTCGGCGTCGCGCCCGCCAGGCTCACAGCGACAGGCGGGGCCGCCACGAGCCGCCGGCTCTTCCCGCAGAGCGCGGACTACACAGAAGCGACGACTTAGCGAGCCATTTACAAGGCATGTGTATCTTTTCTTAAAGAACATCGGACACTTCATATCCAGGCACCGTTTGCTCCTGTGAATGAATCAGTCTCTGATGGAACCGCGTCCGACGGGGCGGGCGCTCCAGGCGGCGGCGCCGCAGTCCCCGCCCTCGCTTATTGCTATGGTAACGTGGCTGTGGGAGGAGACTGGACCTCCCCCCGGATAGAGCACCTCGGACGCCAACGCGCAGTCCGCTCGTCCGTCTGCCGCTTGACGGTACCAACGCCCGACCGCGGCCAACGGCCTTCGTGTCGCGACCAGGGCGCCTGACGTGGGGACATCGAGCCACGCCCGCCGCGGCGCCGTGCGACACGGTCGGGACCGCGCCGGCCACGCGCATCTCGACGCGACGCAGGTCGCAGGCCCCTTCACGCGCCCCCGCCCCCCGCCGCGGCCGCCGAGGGCCCCACGCGCCTTCCCGCTGGGCGCGTGGTGCCGACGGGGAGGGACAGCGGGGACCGACGAGCCGGGGGCGCCTGGCGCCGCGCGGGGGCCCGGCTAGGGCGTCTTGTCCACGGCATGGAGGAGCCACTGGGAGAAGCGCTGCAGCTGCGCCGTGGCCGTCTGCGACTCCGCCTGCAGCCGCCGGTTGTCCTGCCGCAGGTGCTGCACCTCCGCCTGCAGCGCCGCCTTGTCCCGCTTCTCCTGGGGACAGAGACAGCGCGTCACGGCCCCGCGGCCCCACTGCCCCCCGGGTGCGCACGTGCTGTCCGAGGGGGCGCGGTCTGCGTCAGGCGACCGGGCCGCTCCGGTCAGTGCCGAGCACGGAAGGTGGCCGCGCAGCGCACCGTCCCCTCGCGCGTCCCGCTCTGCTCCCGGCACAAACCGAGGCGGCCGTCACCTCGGGAGGCCACTGGCCCCTTTAAGTGACCCTCTACCTGAAGAGGCGGGACCACGGCGAGAGGTTAAGAGCAGCCGCTCGGGCAGCGGCCCCTGCGAGGGGACTTCTTCCCGCCCCAGACGACCGGGGCGAGGACGCGGCCTGCCACCGCCGCAGGGCTTCCCGGCGCAGTTTGCCGCCGCGCTGACCCTCCGGGGCGGCCGTGAGAAACGCGGAAAATAACCGCGGACGCCCTCACTGGGACCTAACCGGGCAGCAGACGCCACCCGCCGCCCGGCGCCTGCCGGCTGTGTGGGGAGCCGAGGCCGCGGCCTTGTCAGCGACTCTGCCCACCCGGCAGACCTGGCACCGCCCTTGAGGTCCATCCTATCTCCCAGGCCTCCCAGTGCCACCAGCCTCCTGGCTCCACTAAAGGACACCGGTCCCAGGGGAGGCTTCGGTTGGAATGGACTTCCTGTAAGGACCGTCTCGGCCCACCCCGGCCTGACTGCCACAGTCACCACCAGGGGTTCGAGCTCCTGTGTCACCCCCATCACGGGGACGCTCCTTCCCAGCGCGACTTAGAACACCCCCTCGTCTCAGCTGCGACTCAGCAGCCCGCATCTTCACGACCCTCCACCCACCTCCACTGTGGCCCACGGAACCCATGCTCTGTCGCTGGAAGCTAAACTCTTGACCGCTTCTCTGCAAATTCCCTCATCTTCACCCTGGAATCGAACCCTGCCCTCCCCCGAGGGCTGCCCGCTGGGCTGCCGTCCCGCATCCTGGCCAGCACGGGCCTGGGGGCCGCAGGAGCCACCCGGTCCTCCCCCCGCACTCCCCTTCCGGCTCCCCTGAGAAGCAGGACATCAGCTGCAGGCCCTGCCTCCTGCTCACGCAATGACCTGCTGTGTCTCCTGTCACTAATGGCAAGTTCTGGAGCGAGGTCCACTCTTCCTTGCCCCGCCCATCACGCTCGTGGCCATTCCAGGTCCACGCGGACGTCCTGCCTGAGTCGGTGTCTCCATCGCTTCGTCTCCAGGACCCTGAAACGCGCCCCTCCGCAGCCCCCAGCCC
>NW_011889156.1:310155-311379 GCF_000151845.1 Pteropus vampyrus
CGGCCTGCCACCGCCGCAGGGCTTCCCGGCGCAGTGTGCCGCCGCGCTGACCCTCCGGGGCGGCCGTGAGAAACGCGGAAAATAACCGTGGACGCCCTCACTGGGACCTAACCGGGCAGCAGACGCCACCCGCCGCCCGCCGGCTGTGTGGGGAGCCGAGGCCGCGGCCTCGTCAGCGACTCTGCCCACCCGGCAGACCTGGCACCGCCCTTGAGGTCCATCCTATCTCCCAGGCCTCCCAGTGCTACCAGCCTCCCGGCTCCACTAAAGGACACCGGTCCCAGGGGAGGCTTCGGTTGGAATGGACTTCCCGTAAGGACCGTCTCGGCCCACCCCTGGCCTGATTGCCACAGTCACCACCAGGGGTTCGAGCTCCTGTGTCACCCCCATCACGGGGACGCTCCTTCCCAGCGCGACTTAGAACGCCCCCTTGTCTTAGCTGTGACTCAGCAGCCCGCATGTCCAGGACCCTCCACCCCGCTCCACTGTGGCCCACGGAATCCATGCTCTGTCGCTGGAAGCTAAACTCTTGACCGCTTCTCTGCAAATTCCCTCATCTTCACCCTGGAATCGAACCCTGCCCTCCCCCGAGGGCCGCCCGCTGGGCTGCCGTCCCGCATCCTGGCCAGCACGGGCCCGGGGGCCGCAGGAGCCACCCGGTCCTCCCGCCGCACCCCCCTTCCGGCTCCCCTGAGAAGCAGGACATCAGCTGCAGGCCCTGCCTCCTGCTCACGCAATGACCTGCTGTGTCTCCCGTCACTAATGGCAAGTTCTGGAGCAAGGTCTACTCTTCCTTGCCCCGCCCATCACGCTCGTGGCCATTCCAGGTCCACGCGGACGTCCTGCCTGAGTCGGTGTCTCCATCGCTTCGTCTCCAGGACCCTGAAACGCGCCCCTCCGCAGCCCCCAGCCCAGGGGCCACGTCCTGCACCGGCGTCGGGCATAACCGCTCATCTTCCTCGATGCTTCCATCTCCCACCTCCTGAGCACCTCGCTTTTCAACAAATGATTTCCCCAGCACCCACTCCTGCAGCAACTCAGTAACCGTCTAATTCATCGAGTTTGCCTGACTTTCACCAGCCGTCAACGCCCTGCGGTGACGCCGGTTCCCCTCGCCCCGCTCGGACGTGGGGTCCCTCAGTGTCATCACACCTGGACACGCCCCGGGGCCCGGCCCCTCAGCCTTGTCTTAACTTCCCGCCTGAACTCCAGCCCTGACCAGCT
>NW_011889156.1:311429-314737 GCF_000151845.1 Pteropus vampyrus
CCATTCCAGGTCCACGCGGACGTCCTGCCTGAGTCGGTGTCTCCATCGCTTCGTCTCCAGGACCCTGAAACGCGCCCCTCCGCAGCCCCCAGCCCGGGGCCACGTCCTGCACCGGCGTCGGGCATAACCGCTCATCTTCCTCGATGCTTCCGTCTCCCACCTCCTGAGCACCTCGCTTTTCAACAAATGATTTCCCCAGCACCCACTCCTGCAGCAACCCAGTAACCGTCTAATTCATCGAGTTTGCCTGACTTTCACCAGCCGTCAACGCCCTGCGGTGACGCCGGTTCCCCTCGCCCCCCTCGGACGCGGGGGTCCCTCAGTGTCATCACACCTGGACACGCCCCGGGGCCCGGCCCCTCAGCCTTGTCTTAACTTCCCGCCTGAACTCCAGCCCTGACCAGCTCCAACTCTGCAGCCCACGGCGACGGCTGCGCACAGGGCGGCCAGGCCTGCGGCTCTCCCGGTCCCAGCTCTCAGGGCTGTGTGTCTTGGGACCCTCCGTGCCGGACAGACCGGGACAGCTGTTCATCCGAGCTGGAGAAACGCAGATGTCCGCCGAGACAGCGCCTGCAGCCTCGCTGGCGACCTGCCCAACGCGGCTGACCGTCCAGCCCCCATCTGCACCGCGTCCTCTGTCCTGAGACCTCACGCCCTGTCCCACCACCCGCTCTGGCTCTGACTGAGGGGGCTCGTCGTGTACACGTGTACACACGCACACACACACGTGTACACACACACACGCATGCGCACACACTGCTCTGGGGACTACTCGGCCGTCCCCGCCCGGACCCCCCCCCCTGCGCGCTGGGTCAGGGACGACCCTGCTGCTTCCCGGTCACTCCCCGCCACGAGGCCACTTCCGCCAGCTGTCAAACCGCTGCGCTCTCTTCTTCAGCCGACGAAACGAGGCCAGGACGAACACCCTCCGGACACGGCCCCGCGGCCATCGCCCCCAGCTGCCCCGTCCGTCTCCTCGGACAGCACAGGCGTCTGGCAGAGTGCGGGTGGCGCGAGGGCCCGGCATGTGTGTGGGGGACCGACACGGGCGTGCTGTGTGGACGCGCAGTCCCGAGGGTCACGAGGTGGCCCCACCGGGGGTGCGGCCACTTCAGGGACCAGGTCTTCTGGCTGCGACGAACCCCTCGCAACAGTGGGTGTGACTGGCACCTCACTGCACTGCGCCTGCCTCCCCACACTGTCGCCTCTGCCGTGGCCCCCGCAAACAGAGCTCGAGCTCGGCCCTGGAGCCCCCGCCTGTATCCCCCGCGGGCGCCAGGCAGGGCAGCTCTGGCCCCCAGTCCCTTCGCCTTGCTTCTCGTAGTTCCCAGGGGCGGGTCCCACGAGAGGAAGTGACGTCGGCCGCCTTACCTTCCGGAGGTCGGTCTGCAGCTGCCGGAGGATGACCTCCAGCTGGTCGACCTTGCCGGTCAGCGTGGACGGAGACCGCTCCCTGCAAAGCGGGCCAGAATCAGGAAGGCGCCCGAGTGCCGGCCGCGCGTTCACTGACAATTTCTGTTGCTAGAGGTTTCCCTCAAAAGCTTTGTCACGCGCTTCGCGCCCAGCAAGGACACGGACGGCACACGTCAGCTCTGGGGAGTGGCAGATGGCCACGTGGGTGGGACGCCCCGGATCTCTGCCGACCTGGAGCGGAGCCTCGGGACCGCCCAGGTGCGCACGACGGTAAGAAGACGAGAGATGATCTGAGTGTGGCCGGGACGAGACCCAGGGGACGTCCCGGGAACCCAGATGGATTCGGGGCCCCCCGACCCACTTTCCTGCCATTGCTGAGCTGGGTGTGCAGGTCGGAGGTGGCAGGAATGGACGACGGAGGCAGGGAACACACGGCCCGTGGGCGACGGCACGCCCAGTGCTCGGGGCAGACGGCGCTCCGGACGCCCTTCGCTGGGACGTGCAGGCCCGTCAGGGACCAGGGTCCCAGGAGGAAGTGCGTCCTTGGCCGAGCACCCACTCATGTGTCCCTATCTGGGGCTGTCAGTCACCAGGCGGCAGAACCGACCGGGGCCACGCCCTGCTCCGTCAGCAAACCCCGCCCCCTCAGGGCTACCTGCCTTGGTGGCAGGACCCACCCTTGGAGCACAGCTCTGTTGCCAGGCACCAGCCCTCCCAGCAGGGCCGGAGCACAGGTGGCAGCCGTCTCCTGGCTGCCCGGGGTTGGCTCACGCCTGTCGATCGCTGGGCCTCGGGCGGCGGAAGGCTGGGGGCCTCGGGGGCTCACATACCCGGCTGCGTCCATGAAGCCTTTGTCACTGCTGGGATCGACACATAAAGGCAGCTCCTGGGCCCCTTCCAAGCCCTGCCCGTGCTGCAAGTCACTCAAGGTGCAGAAGGACGCCACTCTCTGGTCTGCGGAGGGGCACACACACGGAGGCAAGGTTTAGTGCCAGCTCCAAGGCCCTGGCTCTTTGTGGAAATCAATGTAGTAATTAAACAAAACCTCCCCCTGCCCCCAAATCAGTTATTGCTTTTTTAAACAAAACAAAGAAAAACGAACTCAGGCAAGCTGCTGGCAACCAGAATGCAGGGACTCGCTGTCCTCCGGGCTATATGGCATCCGCATGTCACGGCCACGGGGGCCGCGGGCAGAGGCTGGATTTGCTAGAGCCCACGTGCTTTCTCCTCCCACACCCCGCATACGCTCAGCTGCCGGAGGGCAGGGGTAAAGGCGCTGGGCAGTGGCTTGGCTCGTCGACAGGACCCAGGAGATGGCCTGTCCTCAAGCTGTCCCCAGACCCCGAGAGCACCCTCGAGCCCCAACGGCCAGGACACGTGTCCCCTGGGTGTGCCCAACCCTTCAAGCTCAAATAACCATGCAGACGTGCAGACACGTGAAACATAAAGAGCCCACGGCCAGCCCAGACGGTCACCTAGACAGGACGTGTGGTGGCAGAGCAGCCCAAGGTCCTCGTCTGAGTCAAGACCTGAAATAAGATTCAGAGTTTTCCTATGAACAGTGATATCGCTGTGCCCACGGGAGACCCCAGGGCCCCCACACGGCTGGGGAATCATGGGGTGTCCACTCATCTGTGCGTGTGTCCACATCTGCATGTGCGTGTGTGCACGTCTGCACATATGCATGTGCGTGTGTACATGTCTGCATGCCTGTGTGTGTACATGCCTGTGTACACGTCTGCATGCGTGCGTGTGGGCACTCTGTGCACGTGTGTGCACATCTGCATGTGCATGTCTGTGTGTGAGTACATGTGTCTGTGTGCATGCACTGTGCGTGTGTGCACATCTGCATGTGCATGTGTGCACGGCTGCGTGTGTACATGCCTGTGTGTGTA
>NW_011889156.1:315434-317176 GCF_000151845.1 Pteropus vampyrus
GGGCACACGTCACACGCGCACACAAGTCAACAGCAGACGTAACTACTGACCAAAGAAGAATGTCAAAAGAAGATAGAGTTTTTCTCGCTCCGAGAGTTCTACTGACTCATCCACATTTCACGCGACACTGATAATCTGGCCGGTTTCTATCTTTGGGACACATCTGAGTCTGACGGTCCCGTCTAAACACGAGGATGGAAACGTCTTAAACTGCTTCTTCTATTTTTACCTTAAGTCATGACACGTCCATATATTTGACATAAGTAGAACTTGCTGGTGGCAGCATTTCAAACATTCCTGGGGGCGGGGGGGACAAGGTCCTACTGGTCAGGAGGCGAGAAGCCAAACGTGGAGTTTCCAGCTCCGTAGTTTCACAGAGAGGGTCTCCCTGGGTCTGAAAAGCTTGGGAGGCCGAAACACGGACAGAGCGTGACTCGCTTCGGCTCAGACACGGGACTCTCTGTGTCACGGGCCTCAGCGACACTCGCGGAGGGGGCTTTGCTCCGCCTGTGCTCACTCCTGCGACGACAGATGTTCCTAACTAAGCGATGGCCGACGCGGAGCCACACGGCACCGGCAACGCCGCGGAGGACAGCGGTGGGGGCGTGTGGCTGCACGGAAGCGGGGCGCGCGGCGAGGACACGGCCCCCCACACCGCACACGCCCCCACTCCTCCGTGCACGAGCCGGTCGGCCGAGGGGGACACCAGGCGCGGCCCGCACATGCGACAATCGACTGCTTTAATTTTTTAAAGAACCTTATTTCAATGTCAGTTTCTTATTGGGGTGAATTCGGCACTAAAAGAGGGTGAACTGTCAACAGGCGATCCCGCAGCAACCTAGAGCTGAGATGGCAGCGACGGTGACCGTGACCCGGCCGGGCTGCCGGATGCGGGCAGGGCCCTGGGGGGCCAGCTCGAGCCTGCAGGACGCGTGCTCGGAACAAGTCACGTCTGCCCGGGGCACGGCAGGAGAGCACGCGCCACGTGACCCTGAACCCACCCCCACAAACGAAGCTGCTCTGACAGGTGTTCAGAGAGGAGCCGGGCCGGGGGGGCCTCAGAACTTCCTTCAGGAAGTCGGGGGTTCTGGTTCCGACAACTGTGCTCGTCCGATCTCGGGACACTGACGAAACTGACCACTAAGAGGAAAGGATTCGCGGCCCCTTAAACAGAAAGTGCTTCGGCGCCTTCTGCAGCCGGTCGGTGAACAGAGCGAAACCGAGGTCTAGACTCTGCCTCTGAGAACCGAACAAGGAAAGCCCTGGAATTCTTCGTTTAACACACGACCATTGTTCTTGACCTGAAACAACTTTCCTACTTTTGAGATAATTTAAGTCAAATTAATAACTATGCATTTTTCACCTGAGTGATTGTGATTTTCCTCCTCTGCTTTTTAAGTCAATTCTGTCACCTTAGGAGTTACAAGGCGTGTCACATTTTCCCCTGCTTGCACGCACACCGCACGCACGCACATGCACACGCGCACACACACGCACACACGTGCAGATCACACGCGCGCGCGCACACGCACACACACTCCCTCACTCGCGCAGAAACCGTATCAGCAGTCGATGATCAGCAGCTTTAGCACTTTATCGACTCGAAGGGGCGGCTCAGCCCTGAACAGTCCCCGCCGTGACAACGCAGGCGTGCAGTGCTGCCTCGAAGCCAAGGGCACGCGGAACAGGAACGGAACACAGAAACGAATGCTCGCGTGCCCGATGAATGCGCTCATCTGCAC
>NW_011889156.1:317973-319492 GCF_000151845.1 Pteropus vampyrus
CGGCAGGAGAGCACGCGCCACGTGACCCTGAACCCACCCCCACAAACGAAGCTGCTCTGACAGGTGTTCAGAGAGGAGCCCGGCCGGGGGGGCCTCGGAACTTCCTTCAGGAAGTCGGGGGTTCCGGTTCCGACGACTGTGCTCGTCCGATCTCGGGACGCTGACGAAACTGACCACTAAGAGGAAAGGATTCGCGGCCCCTTAAACAGAAAGCGCTTCGGCGCCTTCTGCAGCCGGTCGGTGAACAGAGCGAAACCGAGGTCTAGACTCTGCCTCTGAGAACCAAACAAGGAAAGCCCTGGAATTCTTCGTTTAACACACGACCATTGTTCTTGACCTGAAACAACTTTCCTACTTTTGAGATAATTTAAGTCAAATTAATAACTATGCATTTTTCACCTGAGTGATTGTGATTTTCCTCCTCTGCTTTTTAAGTCAATTCTGTCACCTTAGGAGTTACAAGGCGTGTCACATTTTCCCGTGCTTGCATGCACACTGCACGCACGCACACGCGCACACGCATGCACACACATACACACGCAAGCACACACAAGCACGCACACACGCACGCGCGCACACGCGCACACACATGCACGCACACACCGCGCGCACACACACACACATGCACATGCGCGCACACGCACACACGCACACAGATGCACGCACGCACACACGCACTCACACACACGCATGCACGCGTGCACACACTCCCTCACTCGCGCAGAAACCGTATCAGCAGTTGATGATCAGCAGCTTTAGCACTTTATCGACTCGAAGGGGCGGCTCAGCCCTGAACAGTCCCCGCCGTGACAACGCAGGCGTGCGGTGCTGCCTCGAAGCCAAGGGCACGCGGAACAGGAACGGAACACAGAAACGAATGCTCGCGTGCCCGATGAATGCGCTCATCTGCACGCCTGCCACAGACACTCGCTCGGCACGCGCGTCCACGCGCCGGTGTGGACATGGCACAGAGGCCACCGACGGGGAGAAACGGCGCCAGAGCGGACGGCAGCGTCCCACGCGCCACGGGAGGCCTGACGCCCTGTCTCCCGTCGCCAGTTAGTAAATTTACCTTTTAAGCCCGTTTTCATTCCAAACAACATCATCGACTCCAACACCCGCCTACTTCCGGCGCGTTGACCTGTCCAGGGACTGCGCGTCCTTCTCCAGCTGCGCGGGGGGCCACGGCGCCTCTGCGGCTGGCTGAGCTCCCGTCCGCACACCTCCGCCTCGCGCCATGCTCGTGACATCGGGGGCGAGGGGCCCCCGCGGCTGCCGTGGTGACTGGATCGCCACGGTCCGAGTTCTGATGTGCACGGGTCACGTCTCGCCCCCACCGGACAAAGAACTGCACGCGCGAAGCCCGCCCGAACCGTGGCTGTGCCGTCACGCTCGCCAGCCGCGGGGGAGGCACGGGCTCCGACCAGGGGGACAGACCCCTCCACGCGCCTTCTCCCTCGGACCTCGGAGTCGTTCTCGATTTTTTGATGTTAGTTTTTGGGGTAGAGTTTGGGAAACT
>NW_011889156.1:320737-327621 GCF_000151845.1 Pteropus vampyrus
GCTTGCCCAGTAGAATGTGGTGGACACAGCGTCCTGTGTTTTGAGAAATCACTAACTCCCGCCTTCATTCTCCCGTTCCCAAAGCCACACGTGAAGAAGAAGCTCAACGACCCTGCTGGGGACCGGGATCCGGCCCGACACAGACGCGAGGCCCCGGTGCCAGCCGAGTGCCAGCTGAGCAGCCACGCGAGGGGCCCCAGTGACCACAGCGAGTGAAGAACCAAAGAACTACTGGCTGAGCCCAGCCAACTCTCAGGACCGTGAGACTTGATAAACTGTTGTTTTCAGCCATCAATCTTGGGGTGGTTTGTTATACAGAAATAAATAACTGAAAAATTAACGATGCCTTGAAACGATGCTTATAAAGATGTAAAATATATTTTAAAACATCTTACTTTATTTTGTAATCTCTAATAATTTCCTTTTAATCTTCTCTATTTTCTAGATATAGAAGCATATCCATAAATACTTATTTACCTCCAGAACCTATTCCTCTTTTCTTTGTATTGCTTGTTTAAATGTCAAGGAATCCAGGACAAAAATAAAGAATGTGGTCTCAGAGGATACCCCTGTCTGGCTTCTGGATTTAAAAGACACGCTTGTGAATATTTTCCCATTAATTGTCAGATGACTGTTTGGAAGAAAGCAAATATTCTGTTAGGCTTCGAAGGTATCTCTCAAATCTTAAGTTTTATTAGAAATAGGTCCTAATTATATTAGCTATACCCTTTTTGTGAAATAATATAACTTTTACTTACTTTATCTACTGAAACTTATTGTTTTATTTTTATTAAACCAGCTAAACTCTTGCCGATAACAATGAACAATCTGTTCAACTTACGACTGAGTTTCACCTAAGCTTTCTCACCGACGTGAAGGACCAAGATTGTCTCATGATTTTTTTCTTGCGCGTGTATTAGGAAAGGATCCTGTTATATAATAAGGCTAGTTCTAAATTTAAAGAAAATTTTACACAAGGGCATCATGACTCTTTGAAACCTTGCAGACGATGAACTGTAAATTAGTTTCGGGAGACAGGGGGATTTGGGGATATCCTTAGAGAACTATTTCAACGCCCCGGACCTTTGACTGTCATTCATGCTCCCAGGTCCCATTTCCTTGCAGGAAGGGTCCAATGATCTCGCCCGCCAGATTTATTCCTGTGCAGCTGCTTGACGCTCCTTACTAATTTTTTTTTTATCTTCCTTATATATCGGTCAATATTAATGTCCTTCCTCATATCCAATGTTGTTCGTGTGTACTTTCCACTTTTTTGATCAAACTTACTGTTTTATCAATAGTCAGAGAAAACTGATCATTGATTTTTTAATTCATAAATTGCACTCAAATATCATTCGCCGGTTTTTGAGAAATTATTTCTTTTCTTCATTTCTTTCTTCCTTCGTAGCTTTTTACAATCTTTTAAAGTGCAGTTAAGTTTGTAAATTTTCCTTTTTTTTAAAATTTAAATAAATGTTTCTGGGACGACGCGTTTTGTTTGAGGACGACTCTTTTAACACGTAGAATCTTTTTTGTCGTCACTCACTAGGAAAACGCGCTCGTCACGTTCCTTAACTGTTCCCGGCACAACCATTAGGGTGATATGTAAACTTTTCCAAATGGCTAAGTTTTTTGCTTGTGCCTGCTTCCATTTTTCTCACCTAACCCTATTCTCGCGGCCTTGTGCTCAGAAACGAGGCTGGGGGTGCTGGCTCCTCTTTGGGGCACAGGGTGCTCGTGCACGGGGGCATCGGCGGGAGCTCAGACGTATTCGCCATGGCTGGGCGGCCTACCTGGGGGCCTCTGCCAGGCTCTGGACTGGTACAGTGAACCTGGCCCTCACACTCACGCGCCTGGTGTCAGGCCCAGATCTTAGACGAGCCGGGGCGGGGGGACAGCTGATGGGATGAACTGCAAACTGGACGTCACGGGACCCCGACCCGCCAGGCAGAGACAGCCGTATTTTGATGCCTGTTTTCAGATGTCCTGACGCTTACGTCACAGCCTGGACGCAGCGCTGCTGCAGCCGGGTCTGAGCTCGGTGAGGCTGCAGCTGCCTTTCTAGGTCTGTGACACTCTGGCAGGCACAGGGGGCGTGTCCGGACTATCCCTTCCTTCTGTGATGTTATGTCCAGCTCAGGATGGCTTTGGGAACAGAACAGGTACAGAAAGATCATTTCACGGGTAGGGCAGCCAGGTCATCCAGGCAAAGACGTTTCTTTTGCAAGTGTGAAGGCGACTGATCACACCCAGTCACCCCCACGCCGACCCCAGCGACAGTGGCGTCGACACCGGTGCAGAGAGCCTGATCGGCCGCAGATCCGGACCGCCAATTCCCAACTGGATGCTCCTGAGCCGCTGTCCCGAGCGGTCATGCTTCCCTGGAGAGCAGCATGGAAGACTACTGAGAATCTGAACGTGACATCGGCTCTGTCTACATTTTCTGTAAACATGGTCTGGAGACTTCAGGAAGGCCAGCTAACTAGAGTCCTCGGCCCTGGCAGACAGCACGCCAGCCCTTCTGTCTGGCCGGCGACTTTCCGCGTCATGCTTCTCTGTCCTCCGGCTGAGGGGCCGACGCCTGCCACGCCGACTGTGGCCACAGACACCCTCTGACGGGCGGAACTGCAGGGCTGGGGCTGACGGCGGCCGGGCGGGGGGCCTGGAGACGGCCTTCGTCTCGTGGACGGGGAGACTGAGGCCCAGTGCGGGCGGGCCGGTGCCTCGGGGACCGTGAGGACCGTTCGGTGCTGGCGCCCAGCCGCACATCAGGGCAGTCACGCGGCTTGTGCACGGGCCCGCACCCCAGCAGTGGGGCAGCGGCTACGACCCGAATCCCGGGACCGAATCCAGCCACTGCCGTGCGCTCCACTGGCCCCCAGCCCCCCGAAAAGACCTGCTTCGCAGCAGCGATTTTATTCTGAAGGGGGGAAGGGACCCGAGCAAAGACACAGACGAGGGGGGTACAGAGATAAGCTGCTGAAGATTGTTTAAACCTGAAAAACGAGCACAAGATGCGACAGGACCTCGGAGGTCAAACCCAGGCTGTGCGTCGGACGCTCCGAGACCCACCTGCTCCTCTAAACTGGCCCTTCTCACTGGCCCCCAGCCCCGTGACTGATACAGACGAGACGCACAGAACGAGCGGCCCTCCCTGGGGACCGCTTCACCTAACGGAGAGACGACGCGTGACGACGGGTGGCAGGCACCGTGCAGGCATCTGTGCTGCCGGGGACGGACGGACGTTCGCACGTTCCGCTGGGGGCCGCGGAACAGGGGCGCGAAGAACGCGCCACAGAGGACGCTGCTGCCTCCTGCCCGGCGGCTCTGGACAGAGGCGGGGACATTGCTTGTGGCCCCCGGGGGCCGGGCCGCTCCAGGCCAGCGCCGGGAGCGAGGAAAGGTGAGCCCGGGCCTGGGGCGTCTCCGTTTCGGAAGCGACTTGGGCGGTGTCGGAGAAGGCAGGCTGGGCATTCCGGGGCTTCCCCAGGGAGCAAGGACTCTGTAAAGCAGTGCCACCCCGCCAGGAAGGGACCGCTAGAGCCTGCTTGTTCTGCAGGAGTGTCCCCCTGACCGACTGAGCCTCCCTGTGCCGTCGCCGGAGCCGAATGTCCCCCGTGTCGGGACTAAGTGCACAATGGCGACCCCTCTCCCTGGCCCAGGCCCCCCAGCAGGGTGAGCTGTGGGAGAGGGGCCGTCCATGCAGCCTGTTCCACCACCCCCCCCCCCCGCAGCAGCCTGATGCCCTGGAGAGAACCTGGGTTTGTTTCCCAAAGCTTGGACGTCACAGGTGATGGGGGCCAAGCGACCAGAGACTGAGGAGGTGAGGACAGCGTAGGGGGGGAGAGGGGGAGCTGCTCAGGGGGCTCTGGCACCTCCCTGTGGGGACGCGCAGGAGGCCCGCGGACAGGGCCTGGTGAAGTGACCGTCCTCCTGTGTCAGGCCTGCGTCACCCAGGAGCAGCTGTGATCGCTGCCGGTGGCAGAGTCACCACCCAGGTCCCTGGCTGCCCACCCTCCACGGTGAGGCCGAGCACGCCAGCCAGTGGGCAGCTCCCCCGCCCGCCCGCCTTCACCTGCGGGCTGCGACGGGGGCAGCTCCGGGCGTCTAACGTCCCAGCAGCAGAAGCGGTGGCCGGCCGGCCCGGCCACCCTCACTGACCACCGACAGGGAACGCTGGGCCCAGACGGGCGGGCTCCCGGCCGGGCAGCTGGGTGTCTGAAGGGCCCCCCTCCCGCGTCCCCGCACTACGCCGCGAGGAAGGGTGCGACCTGCGTCCTAAACGTTCCCCTCTGGTTTCCGGTACGAAAGCGGAGGGACAGCAGCTTGCCCGGGCCGCAGGGACTCGAGGCGGGTCCTGCACCCGCGTCCCGAAAGGACGCGGTCTCCCCAGGGGGCGTCCTTTGTCCGGCTTGGGCCCTCCCTGCATCCGCCGGACGGTCCCCAAGGGCCCCCGCCCAGAGGCTGCGTCCTTACCTTCAAACGCCCGCGCGGCGTCCACCAGGTGGGACCAGTCCAGCCCTGTGCCCGCGTCCGGCAGGGGCATCAGGCCAGGGTCTGCGCACTTGGATTTGTCCGACAAGGACCCGTCGGAGAACCAGAACTCACCTAAATGGGACAGAACCAGCGTCAATTGGGCTGCAGCACAGGGCACCGGCCGGTCCCCTGAAGGGGCCGAGGGAACATCCTATCAAAAGACCTCCTGCCCCTCCAAAGGGGACACGACAACGCAGTCACCCAAAGCACACCGCCGGAGAAACGGTGAGAGGTGGCGGGCACGGCGCCCGGAGCCTCAGCTCAGAGGCTCCTTCCAGGCAGCCCTCTCCTGAGGACGGCCGCCGGGCGGGGCTGGGCGCAGGACCAGTCCTGCCTTCTTCAGGGGTGACCTCCCCCTTTGAAAGAGTCACAAGCTCCTACTGTGCGCGGGTTTGGCGCAGTTTTACAAAGCGCGTGAACACTCCTCTGAGCTGAGCGCCACAAATTCCAGCTGCGTGGAACCCCAGTTTATTACAAAGACGCGGGAAGACCGCCTTTGTCTCGTTATTAGCGAACGAGAAAGCAAGGGGGACACTATTTTACGAGCTGTGCGTGGCAACGGCGGCCAGACTGCTTCGGGGGCGGAGTGAGACGGCTCGGCCACTGGCTCCCCCGTCCCGCACGGACACTCCATGGTCCTCGTGTCTCTAAATCTCATCGCAGGACCCGATGGCTCTACGTCATTAATACCAGTTGTTAAGAGCTCATTATGCATCTGGGGACACATTTTCAAAAGGCGTCCGTCCACGCCTTCCCCCAACGCGCCTTTTCTGGGGCGGCCCGGAACCTTGGTGCAGCTGCGTGCGAACACATCTGACTAATTAGACCAATCAAAATAATGACCACCTGGCTGTCTGAGCCCGCAATTAAGTGAAGTAAGGGCCGCAATTAGCTAAATGCACCTGTCATTTTTGTCCCCGCATCCTGTCGGGTGGCTGTGAGGCGCTGGCGTCGGGACCGAGAGCGTCTGTAATCTGGCCCGAGACGCTCGGCCCTCCCGTGCAGCTCTCGGCTGACCTCGAAGTCACGGCCACGCCGGCCGGAGGTCTCCGTTTCACCGCTGCTGTGCTCACGTGCGGCGACCCTGCGCCACGCGAGTCCCGACCCCGTTGTGAAGGGAGCCTGGCGGCATTTTGTCAACGCCACCCCCGACACCCTCTACGCGCCGTCCCGTCCGTCCTCGGTGACACAACCGCCACGCCCGCGCGTCCCGTGTGTCACGTGCTCTGTCCTTGCCGAGGGCAGGACGAGCGGCGTGTGGGAGCGGCAGAGCCCCAGCGGGAGCCGGGAAGGGGCGCAGCGAGCCCTCGCGGTGTCCCTCGGGTCCCGCCAGCCTCTCTGAGGCCCAGGGAGGCCCTGCAGAGCGGAGTCTGGGCCCCTCCGAGCTCCCCGAAGGTCTTAAACCAGGAGTTCAAGGTTCGCCCCCCAGGCAGAAAGCTAAGGGAGCACAGGGACCTTCGGTCACTTGCAAATCACTTGCTCTGTGACTCTCACAGGGGCTGCTTTGCTGAGAGCCCATCTGAGGAGGCTCCATGCTCTGTGAGTCCAACCACATGAAATCCGGGAAGAGGCCAAACTATGGAACGGCGGGAAAATAAGGGGTGACTGAGGGCTAAAGGGGAGGGAGGGAGGAACTGGGGGAGCACAGGGGAAGTCTCGGGGAATGAGATACTCCGGGTGGCCCCGCAACGGTGACGACGTGTCATTGCACACCTGTCCAGACCTTTCACGTCCCCCACTGGGAGTGAACAGAACGTAAGCTGTGGACGTCGGGGTCAGCGCTGTGTCAGCGCAGGCCCAGAGAGTCTGCGCTGGGCACAGGGGCGCGGGGGTACGTGGCATCTGTGCTTTCTGCTAAATTTCGCTATGAACCTGCACTGCTCTGAAAAAAGCTTATTAAAAATAGAGCGAAGCTAAAAAAAAAGGCATTTCCCTCACAAGGAAGCGAATGAAGGGCAGCGTGTGGGAACCACAGGTAATTCCTGCGCCACAGACTTCCCGGCACGTTTCGAGCATTTTAAATGAAAAAA
The DNA here is from genome assembly GCF_000151845.1 of Pteropus vampyrus. Taxonomy (NCBI): domain Eukaryota; kingdom Metazoa; phylum Chordata; class Mammalia; order Chiroptera; family Pteropodidae; genus Pteropus; species Pteropus vampyrus. The sequence goes on from NW_011889156.1 coordinate 327,304, forward strand.
TAACCTTTGCAAGAAAAGAGTTTTATCGGTTTTACAAAAGCTTTGACGAAGACATTAAAGTTGCCTATTTACAAGGAAGGGAAAAGCATTCCTAGTCGGCGTTAGATCACATCTGCGTGACCTGTCGTTTGGTTTTCAAGGGGTTTAAAGGTTTCTTCAATTTAGGCAAAGGGACCTTTCATGATAGGCAGGATGTTACGTCACTTAAAGGATTAGATTAAGAATTTTGTGAGACAGGTTCGTTTCTGATTGAATGTTAGAAATGTCATTAGAACTTGTATTTTATTCCGCTTGGCACCTCCACGTATATTATGGAGT
>NW_011889156.1:329936-336666 GCF_000151845.1 Pteropus vampyrus
GCTCCGTCCCGCGGACGCTCGGGCAGAGGACCGTCCGACCCCCGCCCAGTCCTGGGACAGGGTGACATGGAGGAAGGGGCAGGGGCCGGGAGCTGCAGCGACGGCCGGGCTGGGAACCCTACAGCTACGCCTCCCGGCCGCCTGCTAGGCCCAGGCCCACAGGAGGCCCGCCGCGCCCGCCTACTCCGCAGCACACCGATCACGTCTCCTTTTGAGAGACGGCCTCTGGGCCAAGAGGTCAGGTCACCTGCACAAAGTCACGTAGCGGACTGCCACTGGTGCTGGAACTCGGGGCCAGGCCCGCGCGCCCGCCCCGGCTCCCTCGGGCCACCCTGACCCCCACCCCACCCCTGGGCTTGCCCTGCTTGCTGACAATAAATGCTGAACACGCCAGCCGTGCACGGCGCTGCGGGCCGGGTCATGATGCAAGACTCAGGCAGGAGGACCCGGGGACCTCAGTCCCTTTGGACTTTGCTGCAGTGCTTCTAGAAACTTCGAAGCCCCCCCAAAGCCACCGACCTTCCTTCTCCCCTCCTCCACCACGGGGCTGTCGGGAAGCATCAGGTCCACAAAGTCGTCCTTGGACAGAACGTGTGGCGTTTCTGCGACGGCGTCTACCGCCCCCGGCTGATGCTGGCTCGCCGCGGACAGGAGCTCCATCTCGCCGTACAGCCTGTCGGAACGAACGGGAGGAGCGGTCAGCCCCGTCGGTCAAGTGCCTGTCGTGTCAGGGGTGAAAGTCTGCGGCCAGTTTCAAGCGCCGCACGCACACACGCACGTCTCAACCGTCACGTCGGTTCGCTGCGGCCGCCCCAGGTCGAATGAGCTCAATTGCAAAGTTACCTTTCTGAATAATTCAAAACCAAATCAGATCCCCAAAGCCCTGGGGGCGAAAAAAGACAGCCGGCTTCTAAAACGAGGCCGTGGTTTTTCCTTTCCTAATCCGTGTCAGAAAACGGTTCCGGTAATTCATCAGAGATCACCCTCGGTCCTCTGAGGGAACCTTCCTCGGTGGCCGGACAGCCAGCCACAGCCCGCATCGCACCCCGACACCACAGAGGGAGGGAGAGAGAGGCCCCCAAGGGAGCCTGGGGTGGAAGAGGAATCAGTTCAGGCGTGTGCCAAGCACGTTTTGTTATGAGCAATTTCGCAAAGCTGTTTGGATAAATAAAGCAGCTGTCTCCCTTAATTATCAGGATATAAAAATGTATTTATGGACAACAAAAGGCCGTCTAGCTGAATTACTGTTTTCAGCTCTCTTCCATGGAGAAAAGTGGGGAGTCATCTTTGAAAGGTTCGCTTCGGAAACGCCATCTGAGCATCCGGACGTTCGCGAGGCACGGCGGGTCGTGAGCGGCCGCGTTGTCGCTGTGGCCGGCGGGCGACAGAGGCAGAGCTGGGCGCCAGGCGCTCAGGCCCATCCGCTTTGGGAGACACGTCGGGGAGGGAACTCCAGGTCCCACCAAGAACCCCTTGGCTAAAGATTCAATACCTGTGCAGGTGACCCCGAACGACGCAGGGCTTAGAGCGCCTACCCCGCACAATCGAAAACCCCTCGGGTATCTCTGACTCCCCCAAAACGTAACTACTAGCAGCCGCCTGCTGACCGGAGCTTACTGACGGCACGGCGGTGGGTAAACTCCTATTTTGTGTGTTGTTTGCGTTGTATACTACATTCTTACAACGAAGTAAGCTAGAGAAAAAAATGTTAAAAACCATAGTAAGGTAAATTACAGTGCTGTGTGTATTGATCGACACAGTAAGTTTGTCACCTACTTATAAGATGGAAGCGCCGGCGTGTGGGTGGCCTGCGCAGTTCGAACCCACATGGTTCAAGGGTCAGCTGCAGCTACCATTAAAACATGCCCTTCTGGTTTACGTGTTTGGATAAAAATCGCTAGCCTTTTCTGGTAAATCGGCAATTTTACTCAAGCTGTGAAATGGCACGTTAATAAATATGCTCCACGTCTACTCCGAGGCACTCACGAGGAGCAGAGGGCAGGACGGCTCCCGGGGGGACCCCGGTCTGGGGCTGTGTCGGGACAGGGACGACCAGCGCGTGGGAGGTCACAGGGCTCGGTCAGAGGTGGCGGTGGCCTCAGAAGCTGGGCCCGGAAGCTCAGGAGGGGCCGTCGGGCCGAGGGAGCCACAGGGATGGAGGGGCCTGAGGCGGACGCTCACCCGGGCAGGAGACGCAGAGCCACTGCAAGCGCAGGGGTATCGGTGGCGGGGCGGGGGCAGGGAGCAGGCACGGGGCAAATCGGAAGGACTAGACGTGCCACGCTCAGCTGTCGCCCCGAGGATGCTGAAGTTCAGGAAGACCACAGACAGGGACGCAAACGAGCCCTGAACACGCGCGCGAGAGACAGAACCCCTCCGGCCCGACGACGGACGCGGACGGTGGCGCTGGAGGGCGACGGGAAGCCGGGCTGAGATGGCAGGACTGGGTGGCGGAACCGAGGCCGCGGGCACGGAACACGGTGACGGCCACCGAGGAGGGAGGCCCCGCGGGACCGAAGCGTCCGGCGGGAGGCGAGGTGGAACCTGAGTTTCTGGCGTGGTGACCACAGAGACACCGCGGGCCGGGGCCTCGCAGGACGCTCTGGGACAGCAGCATGTCCCGTCGGCACCGGGCGGCACCTGCTCGCGGGCACACCGTCAGCAATGCCGAGCTCTGTCCTGCCTCAGGCCAGCGCTCCCGAGAGCGGGCCCGGCTTTCCCAGGGGACGCACAGCCCGGTGACGGTGACGACCATGGCTGAGGGACGCGCCCGGAGACCCGCTGAGGATGGAACCGGACCAACCGCGACGCAGCGCGGCACCCGCTCAGGTCACCCGGTGAGCGCACGCGCCGCCGTCGTCAGCTGCTGCGTTTCAGACGTGGGGCTGCGCCATCGGCTAAAGCCATCAACGAGGGCTCCAGCACGCGCTTCGAAAAGACTTCGGGGGCCCTGCCGGGGGACGCTGCCGCCGTCGCACTTTGTGTTCGGTGAGGCGCGGATTCTCGAACCCTCAGTGGTACAAACACCACGCACTCGGCTGATCTCAGTGCATCTTTCAGTGGTTCGGCAAACGCTGTTTTGCCAGAATTTCCAGCGCAGCTGGCGCAGTCTGCACGGCGCCCCCCGCACACGTTCAACGGCGTCTCTGGTCTTAGATGCATTTCGCTTGGCTGGGAAAGGCCGGGGTGCCTGCCGCACCTGCCGGCTGAGCCCGCACAGCGAAGGGGCCTGGCCTGCGGCTGGGAGCCCGGGTGTGAACCCCAGCACTAACCTCGTGTGCCGAGAGAAGTAACTGCGCCCCAGGGGTGCACACCTCCTCCTCACGCATTCCTGACACCGCCCCCCACCCCCAATGAAAGTCCGTGTCGCAAACCAGTGTCTTAAAGTGCACACTCTCGGGGGGGTGGAGGGCTCCTGAGTGGAAAATGTCTAAATGGGCCACCGACCCCTTTTCCTGACACTTCAGGGGAGCCCTCCGCTGAAACACGGTGCTTACACCGATGTGCAAAACGCTTCCACGACTATTTCACAGAAAATAAAAAGCCTGGGATGAATTTCTGCGAAGCACACAGAAGGCTCTGTTAGACAGAAAAACCAACGTCGTCATGAGAACATTTGCATTTATGACAAAAAGCGTAGTTATCTCTGTAAAATTACTTTCTAAACAGCTCACTTGCAATTACTGACATGATTTTTTTTTAACAAAAAGATTCCATGTTCAGTGTTAGATGAAAATGATTTTTCGCTTGGAAGGCAATGTCACTGCTTAGCCACAGCTAAGCGGGGGAATCGTTTTTTAAGGGACAAAAGGGGTGCTGGTTCATTAACCAAGCTTAAAATCTAGAGTCCTCTGAAAACCGCGTCCCCGGGCACCCCCAGGGACCCCGCGCCCGGTGACGCTGTCAGAACACGCGGACACAGAAGAACACAGCGGCCTCAGGATTTAGTGCGTGAGAGCTTTGTTTTTCATGCTGTCCTTCAAAAATGAAGCAAACCAACGGCTGAACGGCTCTGACTGGCTTTGCTTTTGTAATCTCGGAATGTGAATTCTTGTCTCGTCAAAGACGAACGAGAGTTTTCACACGTGTAATAAGTTATCAGTATTTCTTCTCTTGTCTTTTCTCAAACGGATACAGAACAGGCCTCCCTCGCTGCCCCCACTGAAGCCGAGGCCGAGGCGGTGACCACAGGCACGTGACAGTGGGCAGGTGCCTGTTCTTTTCTGACGCCGCTTACGCGGCAATTTTAAAAAACGCACACGGACTCTGGGACCCCAAGTGTCCCGAACCGGCTGAGTCAGGCTCCGCAGTCACTGCATCGCGAGCCACCGCCTCGGCCTCCCTACGCAGGCAGCTGTTTGAATCTCAGAGCCCAAAACGGGTTTCCTCTCATTTTATATGCAATGGTCAAAGACGTTTGCTCCGCCAACCCCGCGACGTGCCAGGCTACCCGGGGCGCCCCGCCAGCCACCTTACCCCCGACACTCGGCCACGTCGGGCTCCTCGGGCGGCGGGCTGCCTTCCGACTTCTTCCAGCCGATGACATACTTGTTCGCTGGCCCCTGTCTGTGGTAGGGCTTGGACACAGAGCCGGGGCCCGGGGGGCCGCTGCTGTGAGCCACGATGTAGACTGTGGACGTGTCCAGGGAGCCGGTGCCTTTGGGACAGTGAGGCAAAGGGCTTCCCGTGTGGCGGGAGCCGCTGGGGAGAAAAAGAGACAAACGCTGCAGTGCGGGCGGGGCTGGCGCGTCACCGCGTCACAGCCGTGTTGGCCCCGGTCCCGCGAGCGAGCGGGACGGCGTGGAGCGGGGCAGGGGCGGCGTCCGGCTCGGGCCGGGCGCCTGGTCTCCGGGGACTGCACCCCGTCGGGGGGAGCTACCAGGAAGATGGGCACCACGCTTAAACGGATGCTCTAAAATGTGGCCTCAAAGTCACCGTCAACTAAGAACTGCAAGGAAGAGACAGCCGGGTGACAAAGGGCCCGCTCACTCCGCGTGGCGCCTCCACGGCGTCCGGCCCGTCGGAAAGCCCACCGGCAGGTTTACGCCCTTCCTAACGGTGTGAACCGCCGGACAGTGAACGGCCAGCGAGCTCAAGAACGGGCCTCAGAGCCCCACAGCCGCGCCCACTTCTGCTTATCGACGATCAACGACAGCACCCAGAGAAACGTCCCTTGACCGCAGCTCAAGGTTACAGCTCTCTGCCGAGGTGCCACGGAGTCGGCTGCTTTACAAACCTCCTGAACTCTGAACGAGACGGAACGAGGTCATAAAACCTCAAGACGGTTTTTAGAGTGCGGCCAATTTCAATCGTCCCTGAAATTACAGAGGGAACGACTCAGGCAACTCAAGTCACTCAGAACGCGTATGTTCTTTCGGGTATTTATTACTAAACGTATTGTACGTCGAATAACTAAAGAGAACTGAGAAAAACTAGTAGGAGCTTCTATTTAAAAACGACCCCTGCGCCCGAGGCTTCCTCCCCCGGTGTCTGCTGCCCCTTCTGCTGCAAGGACATCCGGTTTTCTCCTGGGGAAGCAGCGTTCTTCACGAGCCTTCAGCCGCATGGCGTGCGGGGCCTGGCCCCGGGTCCCGCCTGCCCTAAACAGTGGCACCCCCGTCACCGTGGTTAAGGACGAGCAGCTGGGAGTGGGGTGTCTTCTGAAGGGGGCTTCTGCAGGGCTGCAGAGGAGCATGAGCGCGGAGGCCGTGACACAGGGGCATAGTGACCGGGCCATTTTCAACCGACGGGACAGTGACCGGATCTCGGGGCTGCCACGTGGAGCCCAGGACGGAGGGCCCCGGCCTTGGGTGTCGTCGTCTGAGCTGCTGCTGGCTCGGCACTTCTGACCTCTTCGGTTACGTGAGCCACCATGCTGCCTTCCTGCGTGAACCGGTCAGCGTGGAGTTTTAGCTTGTGACAAAAGCCCCCGAGTGCCAAACATGCTAAGACACCGATGCTGGTGTCACCGCGGGACCAGGCAGCGAGGCAGCGGCGAGCCCGCGTGTGAGCGCACGCGTCTCGCACAGACCGCCCGTGACGCAGGCGTTCAGAGCTTCTCAGCGAGCACAGTGACATCCTGCCGAAACGAAAACGCCGCCTGGACACCCCTCTGCCCGGACCAAGAGGGCAGAGCAAGTGCCACGCACGTCGGCCGGGGTACGCGGTCCTGCTGCTCTGGTGCTGGCCGACTGATGCCGGCCCGCCCGTCGCGGCTACATGCTCAGACAGTGACGTCCGCCCCTCACTGGCTGCCTGAGGTGGGGACAAGGTCCGGGCGAGCAGTGGCCTCGGCCTCCGTGACAGGGAGAGCCAGGGCACAGGGGCTGTCACGTGGCCGCTGCGTGAGCACCAGCGCTCAGACCTGCTCCCGCCACGGTCCTCCCGACTGTCCGGGTCGCCTGACTGTCCCCAGGACTGGGAGGGTCCTGGGTCAGGAAAGGCTCGGATGCGAGGATGATGCCCGCGGCAGCTGGTAGCAGCAGGACATCCCGCCACGGCCGGACCGGAACCAACGCGTTTCTCTGCCTCATTTCCGAAGGCAGGAATCACAAACTACGCGTTTCAAAATCACTGCACAGCCTGGCGTCGAACAGGAGTTCAGATCTGCTCATCGCTACGTATCAAACGGTGACAGCTACAGCGTCATTCGGGTGGATTCGGCTCGTCTTCGTGCTTTAGAAATGGAGCCGCCGGTCCGCACGCACCGTCACTGCTGCACGGAAGGCCT
>NW_011889156.1:337411-343741 GCF_000151845.1 Pteropus vampyrus
CCCGGCCGCCCAGCAGGTGCGTGGGCGCCAGGCACGGCGCCGTGTCGATGCCGCTGTCGGTGGAGGCCCCCTTCACGCAGGCCAGGCCCAGCAGCTCGGGGTCCATCAGGTCCCCGGACCCGAAGTGCTTGTCCTCGCTGCTGCCAGAGGCGCTGCTGGACAGCGTGGTGCTGCTGGAGTGGCTGGAGCAGCTCTTGTCTCCGATCTGGGGGAGAGACAGACACACGGAAAAGCCTCGACGAGCCCGCACGGCACGCGCGGTCCCCACGCTCCGCTCCCACGCACTTCGCAGACACCGCGTGTTTACGACTGGAGGGTGGTGGCCCTGCGCAGAGCTGGCCGATCAGCGCCATTTCCCCCGCTGCCTCGGGTGACAGGTAGCATTTGTAGCCGAAGACTTTCTGCGGAACCTACATACGTCGTTTTTTTGACGTGACGTTTAAGGGACAGGAGTCGGCGTAAACCTGTGTGCCCTGGGACACGTGGCGCATGTCTCGCGGGCTGTGATACTCGCTGTACCGTGGGGTCGGGACGCGAGTGTCCTGTCCTTTGCCCCTTTATGAGACGATCATTCTTGCTGACTCGCAAAGCTACAGCCTAGGGCCACTCCCCCGAGCCCTTCCCCGTCACCCTCCACCTGAGCCAGTGGTAGAATTTACTTGTAAAAAATATCCTGGTTTCATGCCGAAGTCCCCGATTCCTAATTCCTCCTGTGATTCATCTTAAGTTAAATGGGCATCTCTTCGAGTCTTTGTTCAATTATTTGCCCATGAAGCACAAAGTGTTGTCCCAGTGTCACCCACCGGAAGAAAACCCGTGAGGGTTAAAGCTGAGAAAGCACACGGAAATGAACAAAGCAGCCTTTTATCGAGAAAATGCTCCTCTGACACAAATTATAGTGCCAGCCCTGGGTTTGGGGCAGAAGATCCGATTTGCAACACGGTGGAAGGACGCTGACTGTCACTTAGCACCTCTCTGTGCTTGCGTGACTGAGCTCACACGATTCATGTGGGGACTGATGTGTGGCCCCAGTGAAATCATCTGTGTGACGCACGCTGCACCATGGCAGCCTGGGCGAGCCGTCCCAGGGAGCCCAGGGGCTGACGAGATGGGGCTCTGCCAACAGGCGTGCTTTGGGGGCCCTGAGAAGACTAGGCGTCCCCGTCTGGCGGATGTGTCACGGCCTGGGGACACTGACAAGACCTGGAACGTGGCGAAGGGGCCGTGGATCACGAGAACAAGGCACGCCCTGATCTTCCAAAGTGGTCGGGCCTTCTCTCCTTTCGTTCAGTCCTATTGGACCCGCAGCGAACGCCCTTGACCTTTGAACCGGACAGGACAGTCTCAAGCCCACTCCCACCCCGCCCCCCTGCGCTTACACCCCCTTCGGAGAGCTGCAGAGGTGGAATTAAACAGATACTGTAGAGCGGGCTCAGGGCAAGGTCCGGACACCTAGGAAGGAATGTCACCTGTGTCGCTAACACTCAGCTGTAAAGCTCACCAATGACACGTGACGGAGGAGGAAAGACACAACTCATAAAGTTTCTTCACCTGCGAATTTAAAACGTGAACTACGCGGAAATGTTGGTCTTCCTCGGCTACAACCAACAAGTCACGTTTTCACATTTAAATGAAACTTCTGTTTCACTGAGCAACAGACACCTGAGCGGTCCCCCTCCAGGGCTGTCAGGAAGAGTCCACGTGCCCGTCCATCCACCGCGGGGGGCCCGCCACACAGTGCTTCGGTTTCCGCTCCTGCGGTGCCCGCGGTGGATAAATAGTAACGGATTAAAAACGGGCACGTGACTTAGTAACTATCACGCCAGGATTTCAAGGATCAAGAGGCCGAGGACGTGATGGTGGCTTTCCCGGTTCATTCGCTGAGTGACCCTTGCCTTGAGGTGAGAAAAGCCCTTCGCGGAGCGACTGGTTTGCGAAGCAAGGACTCACGTGGGAAAGCTTGCTGGGAGAGTCCTTACAGCTCCTGTCCTTCTGCAAGGCCCTTTCCTTGTAGGAATTCAAGACTTTGGAGGACGCGCCGGGCCATCTGGTTTCTGCCACACAAAGAGAAAAGCTATTTAATTCCCAGTATTCACCGAAGAACAAGTGGTTTGGTAAAAATAAACAGGATGTGGCTCTGGGGCCTTCTGGTCTCGCCAGTGGACGTGCCACAGTGTAGGCGGAACACCCGCGGCCGGGCCACGACACCGGGGGACGAGCGGATGCGGCACCCAGCAAAATGTGCGGGGCGCACGCGTGAAGGCGCGCGGGCCGGGCCGGGACGGGACAGGGAGGGGGCGGCAGGGAGGGGCGTTGGGCGGCCTCACGCGGGGCACGCGCCACTTACCCGGGGCTCTGCTTCCGTCCACGCCGTCCTCCCGCTCCCGGGCCCCTTCGCAGTCCCGTGGGCCAGGGCCCTGGAGCTCGAGCAGCAGGGGCGACTGGCACCTGGGAAGAACACAGAGCTGAGCCCGGCCTCGGCCCCACGCTGCCCGCCAGCACGTCCCGTGTGCACTGGCTCTCACATGGGCCCCCGGGGGACGCCCTAATGAGCAGTCGCCCTCTGGCTGGAAGCGGGGTCTGTCGGCCCGGCCCAGCCACAGGCTTCGAGCATCCGCAACTGGGGGTCCAGCTCCCCTGGGGTCTGGAGGGGGGCCAATGACGCCACGATGGGAAAGGGCTGCCCAGGGACGGGCCACTTGTCCCTGACGAGCTGAGGAGGAGCTCACTGCGTTCGCGTCTTTCCCCCTCGTGCCCAGAACACACGCCGCTGAGACGTCTTAATATTAAACATTTTAAAGAAAAGACAATCAAACTGGTCGGCTCTAGGTAGGCTTTGTTTTACGAACACCCAAAATATGACAGTATAACCTTGCAAAAAAGATAAGTCTCAGGAAATTTACATTCCAAAGTGATCCTTAGTCGCAGAATCCAACCTACAGATCCCGGTTTGCAGGAAAAGCCAGGAATGGTTTCTTTGGAAAGCCCATTACCTGGGGTGGGAAGCCTGGGCCCCCCAGGCCACCAAGGCCCAGCACCTGCACCTCAGAGCCCAGATCGGAGGAAGAGGCTCCAGGGAGAGACGTTTCTGTCGGTCACAGGGAGCGTCTCTTCCGCTGGAGGCTCCGCTTAGACCGGCCACTCTCTAGGCTAACTCTGTACAGCCAGCTCCTTCCAACGGCAGAGGTGATACTTGGTAGCAAAGCCACACATGGGACATTGCTGCTGGGAGCATACGACCGCTTCATCCCCAAAGTGTGTGACCCCCGACTTAGCTTATGGGCCAGCCCAGCATATCTGTGCCCCCGGGTCCTTGGGCCCCGCCTGGGCTGCAGGCACCTGGACCCCGGCACACATACTGTGACGCAGGAGGCAGGAGAAGGCGTGGGGGCTGAACCCGCCCTGTGACTCAGAGGAAAAGCACTTGCAGGAGCGGCTGTGAACTGACTCCCTGTCAGCGGTTTAGGTGAGGGGAGGTCCCAGAGCACAACCCGGAGCCCCAGGCCGTGATTCCCACAGTCCACATGTCCCTTATCACAGAGGAAAACAGACAAGCTCAGGACGGGGACAGACGAGCAGTCCCCACGTGGAATGGGGAGCTTTGTGGCCCGGATGGCGATCCATCGGAGCGACCTGGCACCTTTACACCCCACATCGGCCCTGGGAACGGAGAGCGCACGGCCACGCTTCCGCACACGTCACCGCGCCAGCCCCCCAGGCCAGCGAGGGGACCTGGGCGTACCCGTCGTGTCCCACGTGCGGTCTCCAAGGTCCGCTCCCGCCGGGTCCTGGGTCGCTGGAGGATGACTGGTTGCTGGGCGAGCTTCTGAAAGGGAGACTGGAATCATTAATGGGGTGCTGAGTGTCTGTGGAGTGCAACACACACATGCGCACACGCACACATACGCATGCTCACACGCATACACACGCATGCACACACACGCTCACACACAGACACACATGCAGGCACCCATGCACACACACACATGCACGCACACACACGCTCACACACACAGACACACACGCACACACAGATACACACGCACACACATGCACGCACATACACGAGAACTCATTCCAGGAAGATGGGCTGACTTTCCGTCTTGCTGCTAGAGCCTCGCTCCCCGGTTTTCCCCTATAATCTACTAAATTCTACTTTGTTAAGGGAGGTTCTGAGGACCCCTCCCTTCCGGATGTCCCCCCCCCAACCCCCGCCAACCTGGGCTACCTGTGTGCATTTCTTCGACTACGAGGGGTTTATAAACTCAGCGGACCTTTGAGCACGGAGACCCGGGGCCGAGCTGACTCGGTGTCCAGCTAAAGGGACCCCGTTCCTGCACTGGCTCCAGGAATAATAACGGGAGGAAGCACAGGGAGCCCACGTTTTCACTTATCGACTAATCCATTCTCGGACAGGGTCGCTGCGCGCCAAGAATGGCTCTAAGCCGTTCACACGCTTCGACCGAGCAACCCTCACAGCGCCGGGAGAGATCTCAGTTGGTACTAAGTTTATTTTCAGGGGAGGAAACTGGAGGCCAGGAGGGGACAAGTAACAGACCCAGGGGACACCAGGCGAGCAACCCGGCTCAGCAGCCACGGTCACAGCTCCAGGCTGGACCGGAGCCTGATGGCCGTTTTGTCTCCGTGGCCCATAACTCACATGAGAGCCGAGAGAAAAGGAGTGTGAATTAGCACAACAGCCCGAAATCACAGTTTTGTTCACTTAGGACAAGCTAAGCGCGCTGCATATCCACAAATGCTCACCAGCTTCTAACGCTCCTGGCTCTAGATCTAAAACAAGTGCATTCTCTCACTGAAAAGTCATGTCAGACTCAATCTGCTTAGAATGAGAGAGAAAATGCAAGGTGCGCTCATGGCAGAGGGCACCGCGCCAGCGCCCACACGACGATGGGCTGGCCACCGGCTCTGCGGTCCTGCGCTGGTCACACGGCACAGCTCGTGCTCAACAGCAGGCCATGCACAGCGCTTTCTCGGTGTCTTTCCCAAGAGGGCTCGGGGTGCCGGCTGACCGGGGCTCGGGACGGGAGGGACAGCCTGGCCTGCTGCGTGGGCTCTGGGCGCAGACCGCATCTTGGCAGCTCTAGCGCTGGGCCAGGAGCAGGGCAAGTCCAAGGCACTGAGCCTGCGGCCTGCCCCGCCTGCAACTTGCTCAGAACAAGGTGACGGACGACAAAGCCGGACAAAGAGCCCTGCCCGCAGTCCGAGATGCTGGCCGGGTGTGACCAGGGCCGTCCTGGAGAAAGCGCTCCGGCCTTACCTGGTGCCGTCGGGCAGCTTGCGGTCGAAGGAGGTGCTGCGGGGGATGGCGGCCTGGGCCTGCGGGAGCAGCGGCTGGCACTGCAGCCGGTCGGGAGTGCCGGGCACGGGCGAGGCCCTGGGCGGAGGCTGTAGGGCGGCAGTGGGCACGCGGTGCCACGTGGTGTTCCTCCGGAAGGGGGTCTTGTACTCGCAGGGGGTGCCCTCGCTGTCCAGCTTGTACTCCACCATGGGGATCCGGCACAGCTCCGAGCAGCCCCTGGGGAGCCGAAGACACGGTGAGGGGGGCCTGGCGCCAGGCGCCACCAGCCAGACGAGGACCCGAGAGGCTCTCTGAGCCTCTGGCCTGGCGGCTGCGCTCGTCCACGCTGGCGTAGGTAGGGGACCTGTGACCCGGCTGCTTGGTTACTCAAAGGCTGAAGGACAGCCCCCCAGGAAGGGACCACAGGGATTCACACCTGGCAGGACAGAGGCCCCAGGTCCCCGAAGGTGTCATACAAGTCAAATATGCTTCTGGAGGTACAGCGCCTACCAGGAACTCGGGGTGGAAAGCCTGGAGACACTGAACAGGGAATGAGTTGCTCAAAGTGACCCGGGCAGGACCAGACCGGACTCCTGGTCGCCACGGTCCTGCCTAAGGACCCTAGAAATAAGACATCCAAACTTATATGAGTCCCTTTGAGGAGCGATGGAAAGGACGGGGTGGGGAGACAGGTAACAGGAGGGTTAGAAAGGCCCCGAGGCCCAGCGGTGACGTGAGCAAAGCGAGGGCGGCCTCGGGCAACGGCCTCGGGCAACGGCCTCGGGCAACGGCCTCAGGCAACACCCTCGTGTCCCCGTGGTCAGAAGCCAGGTGGAAGCTGGCGCCTCCCTCGCTTGGCCCCCACGGTTTTGCTGCAGTGACCACCGTGTGACCCGCTTGCGGGGAGCGGTACAGGCAAACGGCACCGCGCACGCGACGCCCTCAGTGCCAGGGCGCAGGCGGGCACCTTCCGCCTGCGGGCACACGCTGCCCGCGCACAGGGGGGCACAGGGCGTTCGCCGCGTCCGAGA